>NW_027251083.1:0-68332 GCF_044704955.1 Pristiophorus japonicus
AGGCCATCAGAGACCCAGTAAGGTTCTGTACCAGCGCGGAAACACGAACGCTCACTCGCACATGCGTGCTCACACACACACACACGCTAACGGCAGGACGGGCCGTGGGGTGGAACGGTGGAGCGTGGGGTGTTGAGTTTCCTGTGTTCTCTCCCCAGATGCCTACACCATGAAGCTGTTTGATCGCAGTGTGGACCTGGCCCAGTTCAGCGAGAACACTCCCCTCTACCCCATCTGCCGGGCTTGGATGAGGAACAACCCCACCCTCCGCGAGGGGGCTCGAACCCCAAGTCCCCAACCACCCCCCGCACTGGAGGATGAAGAGGTAGGTTGTGGGGCGGGGAGGGGAGGGGAGAGAGAGAGACGGGGGTCGGGGAGGGGGGAGAGGGTCGGGGGGGGGGGTGGGGGGGTGAGAGACGGGAGTTGGGGGGGTGGGGAAGAGACTGGGGTCGGGGGGGTGTTGAGACTGGTGTCGGGGGAGGGGGGGTTGAGACTGGGGTGGGGGGGGTGAGAGACTGGGGTCGTGGGGGGGTGGGGGGTTGAGACTGGGGTCGGGGGGGGGGTTGAGAGACGGGTCGGGTGAGAGACTGGGGTCGGGGGATGGGGCTGAGAGACTGGGGTCGTGGAGGAGGTGGGGTGGGAGACTGGGGTCGGGGGGGGTGAGAGACTGGGGTCGTGGGGGGGTGAGAGACTGGGGTCGGGGGGGGGCTGAGAGACTGGGGTCGTGGAGGAGGTGGGGTGGGAGACTGGGGTCGGGGGGGGTGAGAGACTGGGGTCGTGGGGGGGTGAGAGACTGGGGTCGGTGGGGGGGTTGAGACTGGGGTCGGGGGGGGTGAGAGACTGGGGTCGTGGGGGGGTTTGAGAGACGGGTCGGGTGAGAGACTGGGGTCGGGGGGGGGGGCTGAGAGACTGGGGTCGTGGAGGAGGTGGGGTGGGAGACTGGGGTCGTGGGGGGGTGAGAGACTGGGGTCGTGGGGGGGTGAGAGACTGGGGTCGTGGGGGGGTGAGAGACTGGGGTCGGGGGGGGTGAGAGACTGGGGTCGTGGGGGGGTGAGAGACTGGGGTCGTGGGGGGGTTGAGACTGGGGTCGGTGGGGGGGTTGAGACTGGGGTCGTGGGGGGGTTAGAGACTGGGGTCGTGGGGGGGTGAGAGACTGGGGTCGGTGGGGGGGTTGAGACTGGGGTCGTGGGGGGGTGAGAGACTGGGGTCGTGGGGGGGTTAGAGACTGGGGTCGGGGGGGGGTTAGAGACTGGGGTCGTGGGGGGGTTAGAGACTGGGGTCGGGGGGGTGAGAGACTGGGGTCGTGGGGGGGTTAGAGACTGGGGTCGGTGGGGGGGTGAGAGACTGGGGTCGTGGGGGGGTGAGAGACTGGGGTCGTGGGGGGGTGAGAGACTGGGGTCGGTGGGGGGGTGAGAGACTGGGGTCGTGGGGGGGTTAGAGACTGGGGTCGTGGGGGGGTTAGAGACTGGGGTCGGTGGGGAGGTTGGGACTGGGGTCGGGGGGGGTGAGAGACTGGGGTCGGTGGGGGGGTGAGAGACTGGGGTCGGTGGGGGGGTGAGAGACTGGGGTCGGTGGGGGGGTTGAGACTGGGGTCGTGGGGGGGTTAGAGACTGGGGTCGGGGGGGGTGAGAGACTGGGGTCGGTGGGGGGGTGAGAGACTGGGGTCGGGGGGGGGTTAGAGACTGGGGTCGGTGGGGGGGTTGAGACTGGGGTCGGGGGGGGGTGAGAGACTGGGGTCGTGGGGGGGTTAGAGACTGGGGTCGGTGGGGAGGTTGGGACTGGGGTCGGGGGGGGTTAGAGACTGGGGTCGGTGGGGAGGTTGGGACTGGGGTCGTGGGGGGGTTAGAGACTGGGGTCGTGGGGGGGTTAGAGACTGGGGTCGTGGGGGGGTTAGAGACTGGGGTCGTGGGGGGGTTAGAGACTGGGGTCGTGGGGGGGTTAGAGACTGGGGTCGGTGGGGGGGTTGAGACTGGGGTCGGGGGGGGGTGAGAGACTGGGGTCGTGGGGGGGTTAGAGACTGGGGTCGGTGGGGGGGTTGAGACTGGGGTCGGGGGGGGTGAGAGACTGGGGTCGTGGGGGGGTTAGAGACTGGGGTCGGTGGGGGGGTTGAGACTGGGGTCGGGGGGGGGTGAGAGACTGGGGTCGGGGGGGGTTAGAGACTGGGGTCGGGGGGGGGTGAGAGACTGGGGTCGGGGGGGGGTGAGAGACTGGGGTCGGGGGGGTGAGAGACTGGGGTCGGGGGGGGGTGAGAGACTGGGGTCGGGGGGGGGTGAGAGACTGGGGTCGGGGGGGGTGAGAGACTGGGGTCGGGGGGGGTGAGAGACTGGGGTCGGGGGGGTGGGGGGTTTGAGACTGGGGTCGGGGGGGTGGGGGGTTTGAGACTGGGGTCGGGGGGGGGTGAGAGACTGGGGTTGGGGGGGGTGATGGGTTTGAGACTGGGGTCGGGGGGGGTGAGAGACTGGGGTTGGGGGGTCGTGAGAGACTGGGGTCGGGGGGGGTGAGAGACTGGGGTCGGGGGGGGTGAGAGACTGGGGTTGGGGGGGGTGGGGGGTTTGAGACTGGGGTCGGGGGGGGTGAGAGACTGGGGTTGGGGGGGGTGAGAGACTGGGGTCGGGGGGGGGTGAGAGACTGGGGTTGGGGGGGGTGGGGGGTTTGAGACTGGGGTCGGGGGGGGTGAGAGACTGGGGTTGGGGGGGGGTGAGAGACTGGGGTCGGTGGGGGGTTTGAGACTGGGGTTGGGGGGTCGTGAGATACTGGGGTCGGGGGGGTTGGGGGGTTTGAGACTGGGGTCGGGGGGGGTGAGAGACTGGGGTTGGGGGGTCGTGAGAGACTGGGGTCGGGGGGGTGGGGGGTTTGAGACTGGGGTCGGGGGGGGTGAGAGACTGGGGTTGGGGGGTCGTGAGAGACGGGTCGGGGGGGGTGAGAGACTGGGGTCGGGGGGTTGGGGGGTTTGAGACTGGGGTCGGGGGGGGTGAGAGACTGGGGTCGGGGGGGGTGAGAGACTGGGGTTGGGGGGTTTGAGACTGGGGTCGGGGGGGGTGAGAGACTGGGGTTGGGGGGGGTGAGAGACTGGGGTTGGGGGGTCGTGAGAGACTGGGGTCGGGGGGGTGGGGGGTTTGAGACTGGGGTCGGGGGGTCGTGAGAGACTGGGGTCGGGGGGGGTGAGAGACTGGGGTTGGGGGGGGGTGAGAGACTGGGGTTGGGGGGTCGTGAGAGACTGGGGTCGGGGGGGTGGGGGGTTTGAGACTGGGGTCGGGGGGTCGTGAGAGACTGGGGTCGGGGGGGGTGAGAGACTGGGGTCGGGGGGGGTGGGGGGTTTGAGACTGGGGTCGGGGGGGTGGGGGGTTTGAGACTGGGGTCGGGGGGTCGTGAGAGACTGGGGTCGGGGGGGGTGAGAGACTGGGGTCGGGGGGTCGTGAGAGACTGGGGTCGGGGGGGGTGAGAGACTGGGGTTGGGGGGGGGTGAGAGACTGGGGTTGGGGGGTCGTGAGAGACTGGGGTCGGGGGGGTGGGGGGTTTGAGACTGGGGTCGGGGGGTCGTGAGAGACTGGGGTCGGGGGGGGTGAGAGACTGGGGTCGGGGGGGGTGGGGGGTTTGAGACTGGGGTCGGGGGGGTGGGGGGTTTGAGACTGGGGTCGGGGGGTCGTGAGAGACTGGGGTCGGGGGGGGTGAGAGACTGGGGTCGGGGGGTCGTGAGAGACTGGGGTCGGGGGGGTGAGAGACTGGGGTCGGGGGGGTGAGAGACTGGGGTCGGGGGGGTTTGAGACTGGGCTCGGGGGGGGGGTGAGAGACTGGGGTCGGGGGGTCGTGAGAGACTGGGGTCGGGGGGGTGAGAGACTGGGGTCGGGGGGGTGGGGGGTTTGAGACTGGGCTCGGGGGGGGGGTGAGAGACTGGGGTCGGGGGGTCGTGAGAGACTGGGGTCGGGGGGGGTGAGAGACTGGGATCGGGGGGTCGTGAGAGACTGGGGTCGGGGGGTCGTGAGAGACTGGGATCGGGGGGTCGTGAGAGAGTGGGGTCGGGGTGGGTGAGAGACTGGGGTCGGGGGGTCGTGAGAGAGTGGGGTCGGGGTGGGTGAGAGACTGGGGTCGGGGGGTCGTGAGAGACTGGGATCGGGGGGTCGTGAGAGAGTGGGGTCGGGGTGGGTGAGAGACTGGGGTCGGGGGGTCGTGGGGGGATTGAGACTGGGGTCAAGACGAGTCAACGGCTGTGCTCTCTGGCTTTTCATTTTGGACGTGCTTATTTGCAACAGAAAAATGCTGTGATTGGGTCCCCTTGATCACATGACCTGATTGCTGATTGGTCGGTCCCCCTTGTAGGATAAGCCACGCCCAGCAGTTTCTCAGCAATGTGTCATTGGAACCGCCCAGCCCGAGTTCTGAGTGACTTTGCAAAGTGTAATCCCAACCATTCTGACTGCTCACGATGGAGCTCTCCCCTCTCCGCCCAAGTTCGTTGCTTTTCGAAGACTAACCCAAAAGCCCCAGTAGCTGCCAGTCGTCCCTCAGCCAAATGATGCCGGATAAATCAAACGCAGGACGGGAGAATAATGTCAAAAATGTCGTGAAATTTATTGACGCAGTCACGGTACAGGCCCCAATTATGGTTCGAGGGTCTGCGCGTGCGCAGGACAGAGACGGATGGAGTCCAGGACGCGCATGTGCAGATGGACACACTAACAACTGTTGCACATAATCACTCTGTTGCCTTTACATAAGAATTAGGAACAGGAGGAGGCCATCGAGCCCCTCGAGCCTGCTCCGCCATTCAACAAGATCATGGCTGATCTGGCCGTGGACTCAGCTCCATTTACCCGCCCGCTCCCCGTAACCCTTAATTCCCTTATTGGTTAAAAATCTATCTATCTGTGACTTGAATACATTCAATGAGCTAGCCTCAACTGCTTCCTTGGGCAGAGAATTCCACAGATTCACAACCCTCTGAGAGAAGAAATTCCTTCTCAACTTAGTTTTAAATTGGCTCCCCCGTATTTTGAGGCTGTGCCCCCTAGTTCTAGTCTCCCCGACCAGTGGAAACAACCTCTCTGTCTCTATCTTGTCTATCCCTTTCATTATTTTAAATGTTTCTATAAGATCACCCCTCATCCTTCTGAACTCCAACGAGTAAAGACCCAGTCTACTCAATCTATCATCATAAGGTAACCCCCTCATCTCCGGAATCAGCCTAGTGAATTGTCTCTGTACCCTCTCCAAAGCCAGTATATCTTTCCTTAAGTAAGGCGACCAAAACTGCACGCAGTACTCCAGGTGCGGCCTCACCAATACCCTGTACAGTTGCAGCAGGACCTCCCTGCTTTTGTACTCCATCCCTCTCGCAATGAAGGCCAACATCCCATTCGCCTTCCTGATTACCCGCTGCACCTGCAAACTAACTTTTTGGGATTCAGTCCGCTTTGTTTAAGCATAGTACGCTCGTTTGAGACACTACTTCCTCACCCTCAATCTGTATTACAAATTCAACCTGTGATCACTCATTCCGAGAGGATCTTTTACGAGGAGATCGTTTATTATTCCTCTCATTACACAGGACCAGATCCAAAATGGCTTGCTCCCTTGTAGGTTCTGTAACATACTGTTCTAAGAAACAATCCCATATGCATTCTGTGAATTCCTCCTCCAGGCTACCCCCTGCGATTTGATTTGACCAATCGATATGTAGGTTAAAATCCCCCATAACTACTGCCGTTCCTTTTTCACATGCCTCCATTATTTCCTTGATTATTGCCCGCCCCACCGTGAAGTTATTATTTGGGGGCCTATAAACTACGCCCACCAGTGACTTTTTCCCCTTACTATCTCTAATCTCTACCCACAATGAATCAACATTTTGTTCATTGGAGCCAATATCATCCCTCACAACTGCCCTGATATCATCCTTTATTAACAGAGCTACCCCACCTCCTTTCCCTTCTTGTCTATCTTTCCGAATCGTCAGATACCCCTGTATGTTTAATTCCCAGTCTTGGCCACCCTGCAACCACGTTTCTGTAATGGCCACCAAATCATACCCATTTGTAATGATTTGTGCCGTCAACTCATTTACTTTATTTCGAATGCTGCGTGCGTTTAGGTAGAGTGTTTTAATACTAGTTTTTAAACCATGATTTTTAGTTTTGACCCCTCCTGCAGCCCCTTTATATTCATACATATTGTCCCTTCCTATCACCTTGTGGTTTACACTTACCCCAGTGCTACTCTGCTCTGTTGCCTCCTGCCTTTTGCATTCTTTCTTGGGGTCCTGTTCATCTGCACTCTCACCCACTCTAACTAGCTCAGAGAATTGTCCAGTTGTGTGCTGTGGGCCCCAGTGAGCCAGGACAGGGGCCGAGTCTGCCCACTCGCTCTGAGGGACATGCTCCAGATTGTGCCGGCTCAGTCTGATCGCTGATTGGGGCTTTTTTGCTTTCCCAGGTTGCCGAGGTGATGAATGGAAAGTGTCATGACATTTACAGACTCCCGCAACCGATCCCCTGCCCGCTGAACACAGGAGGGCAGCCCGTCAGTACGCGCATTCCCTCTCCACTGCCTCCCTCGGAGAAACCGCTGGACATCAACATGGTAAAGTCCCCACCCAGCGCGTCTGATTTCCCCCGCACGGTGAGGGGACACGGGTCTGTGTCTGTGTGATTCCCCCGCACGGTGACGGGACACGGGTCTGTGTCTGTGATTCCCCCCGCACGGTGAGGGGACGTGGGTCTGTGTCTGTGTGATTCCCCCGCACGGTGACGGGACACGGGTCTGTGTCTGTGTGATTCCCCCGCACGGTGAGGGGACACGGGTCTGTGTCTGTGTGATTCCCCCGCACGGTGACGGGACGTGGGTCTGTGTCTGTGTGATTCCCCCGCACGGTGAGGGGACACGGGTCTGTGTCTGTGTGATTCCCCCGCACGGTGACGGGACACGGGTCTGTGTCTGTGTGATTCCCCCGCACGGTGAGGGGACACGGGTCTGTGTCTGTGTGATTCCCCCGCACGGTGACGGGACACGGGTCTGTGTCTGTGATTCCCCCGCACGGTGATGGGACACGGGTCTGTGTCTGTGATTCCCCCGCACGGTGAGGGACACGGGTCTGTGTCTGTGATTCCCCGCACGGTGACGGGACGTGGGTCTGTGTCTGTGTGATTCCCCCGCACGGTGAGGGGACACGGGTCTGTGTCTGTGTGATTCCCCCGCACGGTGACGGGACACGGGTCTGTGTCTGTGTGATTCCCCCGCACGGTGACGGGACACGGGTCTGTGTCTGTGTGATTCCCCCCGCACGGTGACGGGACACGGGTCTGTGTCTGTGATTCCCCCGCACGGTGACGGGACGTGGGTCTGTGTCTGTGATTCCCCCCGCACGGTGACGGGACACGGGTCTGTGTCTGTGTGATTCCCCCGCACGGTGACGGGACGTGGGTCTGTGTCTGTGTGATTCCCCCGCACGGTGACGGGACGCGGGTCTGTGTCTGTGATTCCCCCCGCACGGTGACGGGACGTGGGTCTGTGTCTGTGATTCCCCCCGCACGGTGACAGGACACGGGTCTGTGTCTGTGTGATTCCCCCGCACGGTGACGGGACACGGGTCTGTGTCTGTGATTCCCCCGCACGGTGAGGGACACGGGTCTGTGTCTGTGATTCCCCCGCACGGTGAGGGACACGGGTCTGTGTCTGTGATTCCCCCGCACAGTGACGGGACGT
Source organism: Pristiophorus japonicus (assembly GCF_044704955.1). Taxonomy (NCBI): domain Eukaryota; kingdom Metazoa; phylum Chordata; class Chondrichthyes; family Pristiophoridae; genus Pristiophorus; species Pristiophorus japonicus. The sequence continues at coordinate 7,699 of NW_027251083.1, forward strand.
GGGTCTGTGTCTGTGTGATTCCCCCGCACGGTGACGGGACACGGGTCTGTGTCTGTGATTCCCCCGCACGGTGACGGGACACGGGTCTGTGTCTGTGATTCCCCCGCACGGTGAGGGACACGGGTCTGTGTCTGTGATTCCCCCCCGCACGATGATGGGACGTGGGTCTGTGTCTGTGTGATTCCCGCGCACGGTGACGGGACACGGGTCTGTGTCTGTGATTCCCCCCGCACGGTGACGGGACACGGGTCTGTGTCTGTGTGATTCCCCCGCACAGTGAGAGACACGGGTCTGTGTCTGTGTGATTCCCCCCGCACGGTGACGGGACGTGGGTCTGTGTCTGTGATTCCCCCCCGCACGGTGACGGGACGTGGGTCTGTGTCTGTGATTCCCCCCCGCACGGTGACGGGACACGGGTCTGTGTCTGTGTGATTCCCCCCGCACGGTGACGGGACACGGGTCTGTGTCTGTGATTCCCCCGCACGGTGACGGGACACGGGTCTGTGTCTGTGTGATTCCCCCGCACGGTGACGGGACACGGGTCTGTGTCTGTGTGATTCCCCCCGCACGGTGAGGGACGTGGGTCTGTGTCTGTGTGATTCCCCCGCACGGTGACGGGACACGGGTCTGTGTCTGTGATTCCCCCGCACGGTGACGGGACACGGGTCTGTGTCTGTGTGATTCCCCCCGCACGGTGAGGGACACGAGTCTGTGTCTGTGTGATTCCCCCGCACGGTGACGGGACACGGGTCTGTGTCTGTGTGATTCCCCCGCACGGTGAGGGACACGAGTCTGTGTCTGTGTGATTCCCCCGCACGGTGACGGGACACGGGTCTGTGTCTGTGTGATTCCCCCGCACGGTGAGGGACACGAGTCTGTGTCTGTGTGATTCCCCCGCACGGTGACGGGACGTGGGTCTGTGTCTGTGTGATTCCCCCCGCACGGTGACGGGACGTGGGTCTGTGTCTGTGTGATTCCCCCGCACGGTGACGGGACGTGGGTCTGTGTCTGTGTGATTCCCCCCGCACGGTGACGGGACACGGGTCTGTGTCTGTGATTCCCCCGCACGGTGACGGGACGTGGGTCTGTGTCTGTGATTCCCCCGCACGGTGACGGGACGTGGGTCTGTGTCTGTGTGATTCCCCCCGCACGGTGACGGGACACGGGTCTGTGTCTGTGATTCCCCCCGCACGGTGACGGGACACGGGTCTGTGTCTGTGTGATTCCCCCGCACGGTGACGGGACACGGGTCTGTGTCTGTGATTCCCCCGCACGGTGACGGGACGTGGGTCTGTGTCTGTGTGATTCCCCCGCACGGTGACGGGACACGGGTCTGTGTCTGTGATTCCCCCGCACGGTGACGGGACGTGGGTCTGTGTCTGTGTGATTCCCCCGCACGGTGACGGGACGTGGGTCTGTGTCTGTGTGATTCCCCCGCACGGTGACGGGACGTGGGTCTGTGTCTGTGATTCCCCCCGCACGGTGACGGGACACGGGTCTGTGTCTGTGATTCCCCCGCACGGTGATGGGACACGGGTCTGTGTCTGTGTGATTCCCCCCGCACGGTGATGGGACACGGGTCTGTGTCTGTGATTCCCCCGCACGGTGATGGGACACGGGTCTGTGTCTGTGATTCCCCCGCACGGTGATGGGACACGGGTCTGTGTCTGTGATTCCCCCCGCACGGTGACGGGACGTGGGTCTGTGTCTGTGATTCCCCCGCACGGTGATGGGACACGGGTCTGTGTCTGTGTGATTCCCCCCGCACGGTGACGGGACACGGGTCTGTGTCTGTGTGATTCCCCCGCACGGTGACGGGACGTGGGTCTGTGTCTGTGATTCCCCCCGCACGGTGACGGGACACGGGTCTGTGTCTGTGATTCCCCCGCACGGTGACGGGACGTGGGTCTGTGTCTGTGATTCCCCCGCACGGTGAGGGGACACGGGTCTGTGTCTGTGTGATTCCCCCCGCACGGTGACGGGACGTAGGTCTGTGTCTGTGTGATTCCCCCCGCACGGTGACGGGACGTGGGTCTGTGTCTGTGTGATTCCCCCCGCACGGTGACGGGACGTGGGTCTGTGTCTGTGTGATTCCCCCGCACGGTGACGGGACGTGGGTCTGTGTCTGTGATTCCCCCCGCACGGTGACGGGACGTGGGTCTGTGTCTGTGTGATTCCCCCCGCACGGTGACGGGACGTGGGTCTGTGTCTGTGTGATTCCCCCGCACGGTGACGGGACGTGGGTCTGTGTCTGTGTGATTCCCCCCGCACGGTGACGGGACGTGGGTCTGTGTCTGTGTGATTTCCCCCGCATGGTGACGGGACGTGGGTCTGTGTCTGTGATTCCCCCGCACGGTGACGGGACGTGGGTCTGTGTCTGTGATTCCCCCGCACGGTGATGGGACACGGGTCTGTGTCTGTGTGATTCCCCCGCACGGTGACGGGACGTGGGTCTGTGTCTGTGTGATTCCCCCGCACGGTGACGGGACGTGGGTCTGTGTCTGTGTGATTCCCCCGCACGGTGACGGGACGTGGGTCTGTGTCTGTGTGATTCCCCCCCGCACGGTGAGGGGACACGGGTCTGTGTCTGTGTGATTCCCCCCGCACGGTGACGGGACACGGGTCTGTGTCTGTGTGATTCCCCCCGCACGGTGACGGGACACGGGTCTGTGTCTGTGTGATTCCCCCCGCACGGTGACGGGACGTGGGTCTGTGTCTGTGTGATTCCCCCGCACGGTGACGGGACGTGGGTCTGTGTCTGTGATTCCCCCGCACGGTGACGGGACGTGGGTCTGTGTCTGTGATTCCCCCCGCACGGTGACGGGACGTGGGTCTGTGTCTGTGATTCCCCCCGCACGGTGACGGGACGTGGGTCTGTGTCTGTGATTCCCCCCGCACGGTGACAGGACACGGGTCTGTGTCTGTGATTCCCCCCGCACGGTGACGGGACGTGGGTCTGTGTCTGTGTGATTCCCCCCGCACGGTGAGGGACACGGGTCTGTGTCTGTGATTCCCCCGCACGGTGACGGGACGTGGGTCTGTGTCTGTGTGATTCCCCCCGCACGGTGACGGGACACGGGTCTGTGTCTGTGATTCCCCCGCACGGTGACGGGACGTGGGTCTGTGTCTGTGATTCCCCCGCACGGTGACGGGACGTGGGTCTGTGTCTGTGTGATTCCCCCCGCACGGTGACGGGACACGGGTCTGTGTCTGTGATTCCCCCGCACGGTGACGGGACACGGGTCTGTGTCTGTGTGATTCCCCCGCACGGTGACGGGACACGGGTCTGTGTCTGTGATTCCCCCCGCACGGTGACGGGACACGGGTCTGTGTCTGTGTGATTCCCCCGCACGGTGACGGGACGTGGGTCTGTGTCTGTGTGATTCCCCCGCACGGTGACGGGACACGGGTCTGTGTCTGTGATTCCCCCCGCACGGTGACGGGATGTGGGTCTGTGTCTGTGATTCCCCCCGCACGGTGACGGGATGTGGGTCTGTGTCTGTGATTCCCCCGCACGGTGAGGGACGCGGGTCCACCTGGGGCAACGAACTACCCTCCCCATCCAACCGGCAGATTAACTGACCATTCACCTCACCGCTGTGTGTAGCCTCTTGCTGTGCGTGAGTGTTTGACCAATCCCGTTCCCCCACCCGGGGCCTGTTATTCACGTGTGAGCCCAGACACTATGGGTGGGATATTGGACTATGGCGGGAATCACTGTTGAGCCGGCCCCACCCTGTTCTGTGGGGCTCAGTACCGGTCTGGGCAGCTTGATCCAGCCGTGGGACACCTCCTGACGGCGTTTCCCGTGTGTTTCCTTCCAGTGCCACACCGCAGGCTCAGGCGTCGCCACCCTGCTCTACAACCACATGGACCGCTGGAAGAAAATCCGACAGAGGTGAGCGAGCTCCTTCCCCAACGCCAGCCCTCGAGCACCGCTACCCCGGGGCAACTCTCCCTTTCACCCTCTCAGTCCCCGTCACATCAGTATCACGCTGGGCCAATAACACCCACAGTAACTTCCCCACAACCCAGTAACTCCCACTGTACACAATCCCAATGGACCCAAACCCCTTCCCATTCACTCCCACTGTACACAATCCCAATGGACCCAAACCCCTTCCCATTCACCCCCACTGTACACAATCCCAATGGATCCAAACCCCTTCCCATTCACTCCCACTGTACACAATCCCAATGGACCCAAACCCCTTCCCATTCACCCCCACTGTACACAATCCCAATGGATCCAAACCCCTTCCCATTCACTCCCACTGTACACAATCCCAATGGACCCAAACCCCTTCCCAGTCACCCCCACTGTACACAATCCCAATGGATCCAAACCCCTTCCCATTCACTCCCACTGTACACAATCCCAATGGATCCAAACCCCTTCCCATTCACTCCCAATGTACACAATCCCAATAGACCCAAACCCCTTCCCATTCAATCCCACTGTACACAATCCCAATGGATCCAAACCCCTTCCCATTCACTCCCAATGTACACAATCCCAATAGACCCAAACCCCTTCCCATTCACTCCCAATGTACACAATCCCGATGGACCCAAACCCCTTCCCATTCAATCCCAATGGACCCAATCCCCTTCCCATTCACTCCCACTGTACACAATCCCAATGGACCCAAACCCCTTCCCATTCACTCCCACTGTACACAATCCCAATGGACCCAAACCCCTTCCCATTCACTCCCTCCGTACACAATCCCAATGGACCCAAACCCCTTCTCATTCACTCCCTCCGTACACAATCCCAATGGACCCAAACCCCTTCCCATTCACTCGCAATGTACACAATCCCAATGGACCCAAACCTCTTCCCATTCACTCCCTCCATACACAATCCCGATGGACCCAAACCCCTTCCCATTCAATCCCAATGGACCCAATCCCCTTCCCATTCACTCCCACTGTACACAATCCCAATGGACCCAAACCCCTTCCCATTCACTCCCACTGTACACAATCCCAATGGACCCAAACCCCTTCCCATTCACTCCCTCCAGACACAATCCCGATGGACCCAAACCCCTTCCCATTCAATCCCAATGGACCCAATCCCCTTCCCATTCACTCCCACTGTACACAATCCCAATGGACCCAAACCCCTTCCCATTCACTCCCACTGTACACAATCCCAATGGACCCAAACCCCTTCCCATTCACTCCCTCCGTACACAATCCCAATGGACCCAAACCCCTTCTCATTCACTCCCTCCGTACACAATCCCAATGGACCCAAACCCCTTCCCATTCACTCGCAATGTACACAATCCCAATGGACCCAAACCCCTTCCCATTCACTCCCTCCATACACAATCCCAATGGACCCAAACCCCTTCCCATTCACTCCCTCCGTACACAATCCCAATGGACCCAAACCCCTTCTCATTCACTCCCTCCGTACACAATCCCAATGGACCCAAACCCCTTCCCATTCACTCCCTCCGTACACAATCCCAATGGACCCAATCCCCTTCCCATTCACTCCCACTGTACACAATCCCCTTCCCATTCGATCCCTCACTCTGTCTGCCGATGTCTCGCTCACTCGCTCTCTGCCCTTGTCCCGCTGTAGGTGGAAGGAATCCTCGCACAGGAACCAGCATCGCTACACGGACAGCATGCGTATCCTGAAGGAGATGTTTGAGCGGCAGTGAGAGCAGTGGACCAGTGATGGAGATTTGCGGTGAGCAAACTCACCCCCCCGACCTGGGACTCTCACCCAGGGCGTGGAGTGTCGCTCTGACCCAGACCCCAGCTCGCCCGCCCGCCCGCTGGGTGCAGAGTGAGTGATCTGGGCTGGGGAGGTCTGAGCCCTGAGCCGACGGCGAGTGTCAGTGACCCTGGGTTCCTGCCCCTGATCACTGTCTGCCTCCCACCCGGTGCACTGAGTGTGTGTGATTTGTCATGTCGATGTGCGAGTGTACAGATACAGACCGTCGGGACACTGGCTGACCGAGTCTGGGTCTCGATCGCTCCAGCGACCACAGACACCGACACGAGCTGTGGGCCACTCGCTGTCAGTGCCGCGCTGGGGAGTGAAGCTGGAACCAAGCTCTCTGTCACACTGCCGACGCCTTCCCCTTGAACCAATCCCACCAGCCCTCGCGACCAAAGGCCAGCGTCTTATCCGGGAGTGGGTGCAGCACACACTTCACGTGGACACGGCATTAGTCACGACCCCCTCACTGGGCTCGAGTCCGAGGGTTTATGGTGGCAGTCGCCCTCTCTGACAGCGGTGCTCCTCAGACTGTCTGTTGCCTTCTCGCCGTGTCTTGTTTGTATTTGTACATGTAGTGTTGTCACTTTGGAGAATAAAACTTTCACCTGCGGGTGTGTGTGTAGAATACTCGATCCGGTCCTGGTCTGACACGCCTCACTCTCCGGCCAAATAAAAACAGACTTGCTTCTCAAAATACGTCGGAATCAACTCCGCCCTCTGTTAAACCAGCCAGGGTTCCTGATCACTGCCCAGTGACCTCTGGGTTAGAGAGAGGGGAAATCAGCCAGGGTTCCTGCTCCTGATCACTGCCCAGTGACCCCTGGGTTAGAGAGAGGGGAAATCAGTCAGGGTTCCTGCTCCTGATCACTGCCCAGTGACCCCTGGGTTAGAGAGAGAGGGGAAATCAGCCAGGGTTCCTGCTCCTGATCACTGCCCAGTGACCCCTGGGTTAGAGAGAGGGGAAATCAGCCAGGGTTCCTGCTCCTGATCACTGCCCAGTGACCCCTGGGTTAGAGAAAGAGGGGAAATCAGTCAGGGTTCCTGCTCCTGATCACTGCCCAGTGACCCCTGGGTTAGAGAGAGGGGAAATCAGTCAGGGTTCCTGCTCCTGATCACTGCCCAGTGACCCCTGGGTTAGAGAGAGGGGAAATCAGCCAGGGTTCCTGCTCCTGATCACTGCCCAGTGACCCCTGGGTTAGAGAGGGGAAATCAGCCAGGGTTCCTGCTCCTGATCACTGCCCAGTGACCCCTGGGTTAGAGAAAGAGGGGAAATCAGTCAGGGTTCCTGCTCCTGATCACTGCCCAGTGACCCCTGGGTTAGAGAGAGGGGAAATCAGCCAGGGTTCCTGCTCCTGATCACTGCCCAGTGACCCCTGGGTTAGAGAGAGGGGAAATCAGCCAGGGTTCCTGCTCCTGATCACTGCCCAGTGACCCCTGGGTTAGAGAGAGGGGAAATCAGCCAGGGTTCCTGTTCATGATCACTGCCCAGTGACCCCTGGGTTAGAGACAGAGGGGAAATCAGCCAGGGTTCCTGCTCGTAATCACCGCCCAGTGATCCCTGGGTTAGAGAGAGAGAAAATCAGCCAGGGTTCCTGCTCCTGATCACTGCCCAGTGACCGCTGGGTAAGAGAGAGAGGGGAAATCAGCCAGGGTTACCTGCTCCTGATCACTGCCCAGTAACCCCTGGGTTAGAGAGAGGGGGAAATCAGCCAGGGCTCCTGCTCCTGATCACTGCCCAGTGACCCCTGGGTTAGAGAGAGAGGGGAAATCAGCCAGGGTTCCTGTTCATGATCACTGCCCAGTGACCCCTGGGTTAGAGACAGAGGGGAAATCAGCCAGGGTTCCTGCTTGTAATCACCGCCCAGTGATCCCTGGGTTAGAGAGAGAGGAAATCAGCCAGGGTTCCTGCTCCTGATCACTGCCCAGTGACCGCTGGGTAAGAGAGAGAGGGGAAATCAGCCAGGGTTACCTGCTCCTGATCACTGCCCAGTAACCCCTGGGTTAGAGAGAGGGGGAAATCAGCCAGGGTTCCTGCTCCTGATCACTGCCCAGTGACCCCTGGGTTAGAGAGAGAGGGGAAATCAGCCAGGGTTCCTGCTCCTGATCACTGCCCAGTGGCCCCTGGGTTAGAGAGAGAGGGGAAATCAGCCAGGGTTCCTGCTCCTGATCACTGCCCAGTGACCTCTGAGTTAGAGAGAGAGGAAATCAGCCAGGGGTCCTGCTCCTGATCACTGCCCAGTGACCCCTGGGTTAGAGAGAGGGGAAATCAGCCAGGGTTCCTGCTCCTGATCACTGCCCAGTGACCCCTGGGTTAGAGAGAGAGGGGAAATCAGCCAGGGTTCCTGTTCATGATCACTGCCCAGTGACCCCTGGGTTAGCGACAGAGGGGAAATCAGCCAGGGGTTCCTGCTCGTAATCACCGCCCAGTGATCCCTGGGTTAGAGAGAGAGAAAATCAGCCAGGGTTCCTGCTCCTGATCACTGCCCAGTGACCGCTGGGTAAGAGAGAGAGGGGAAATCAGCCAGGGTTACCTGCTCCTGATCACTGCCCAGTAACCCCTGGGTTAGAGAGAGGGGGAAATCAGCCAGGGTTCCTGCTCCTGATCACTGCCCAGTGACCCCTGGGTTAGAGAGAGAGGGGAAATCAGCCAGGGTTCCTGTTCATGATCACTGCCCAGTGACCCCTGGGTTAGAGACAGAGGGGAAATCAGCCAGGGTTCCTGCTTGTAATCACCGCCCAGTGATCCCTGGGTTAGAGAGAGAGGAAATCAGCCAGGGTTCCTGCTCCTGATCACTGCCCAGTGACCGCTGGGTAAGAGAGAGAGGGGAAATCAGCCAGGGTTACCTGCTCCTGATCACTGCCCAGTAACCCCTGGGTTAGAGAGAGGGGGAAATCAGCCAGGGTTCCTGCTCCTGATCACTGCCCAGTGACCCCTGGGTTAGAGAGAGAGGGGAAATCAGCCAGGGTTCCTGCTCCTGATCACTGCCCAGTGGCCCCTGGGTTAGAGAGAGAGGAGAAATCAGCCAGGGTTCCTGCTCCTGATCACTGCCCAGTGACCCCTGAGTTAGAGAGAGAGGAAATCAGCCAGGGGTCCTGCTCCTGATCACTGCCCAGTGACCCCTGGGTTAGAGAGAGGGGAAATCAGCCAGGGTTCCTGCTCCTGATCACTGCCCAGTGACCCCTGGGTTAGAGAGGGGAAATCAGCCAGGGTTCCTGCTCCTGATCACTGCCCAGTGACCCCTGGGTTAGAGAGAGAGGAGAAATCAGCCAGGGTTCCTGTTCATGATCACTGCCCAGTGACCCCTGGGTTAGAGACAGAGGGGAAATCAGCCAGGGTTCCTGCTCGTAATCACCGCCCAGTGATCCCTGGGTGAGAGAGAGAGGAAATCAGCCAGGGTTCCTGCTCCTGATCACTGCCCAGTGACCGCTGGGTTAGAGAGATAGGGGAAATCAGCCAGGGTTCCTGCTCCTGATCACTGCCCAGTGACCCCTGGGTTAGAGAGAGAGGAAATCAGCCAGGGATCCTGCTCCCGATCACTGCCCAGTGACCCCTGGGTTAGAGAGAGGAAATGAGCCAGGGTTCCTGCTCCTGATCACTGCCCAGTGACCCCTGGGTTAGAGAAAGAGGGGAAATCAGCCAGGGTTCCTGCTCCTGGTCACTGCCCAGTGACCCCTGGGTTAGAGAGAGGGGAAATCAGCCAGGGTTCCTGCTCCTGATCACTGCCCAGTGACCCCTGGGTTAGAGAGAGAGGGGAAATCAGCCAGGGTTCCTGCTCCTGATCACTGCCCAGTGAGCGCTGGGTAAGAGAGAGAGGGGAAATCAGCCAGGGTTCCTGCTCCTGATCACTGCCCAGTGACCCCTGGGTGAGAGAGAGGGGGAAATCAGCCAGGGTTCCTGCTCCTGATCACTGCCCAGTGACCCCTGGATTAGAGAGAGGGGAAATCAGCCAGGGTTCCTGCTCCTGATCACCGCCCAGTGATCCCTGGGTTAGAGAGGGGAAATCAGCCAGGGTTCCTGCTCCTGATCCCCGCCCAGTGACCCCTGGGTTAGAGAGGAAATCAGCCAGGGTTCCTGCTCCTGATCACTGCCCAGTGACCCCTGGATTAGAGAGAGGGGAAATCATCCAGGGTTCCTGCTCCTGATCACTGCCCAGTGATCCCTGGGTTAGAGAGGGGAAATCAGCCAAGGTTCCTGCTCCTGATCACTGCCCAATGACCCCTAGATTAGAGAGGAAATCAGCCAGTGTTCCTGCTCCTGATCCCTGCCCAGTGACCCCTGGGTTAGAGAGAGAGTGGAAATCAGCCAGGGTTCCTTCTCCTGATCACTGCCCAGTGACCCCTGGGTGAGAGAGAGGGGAAATCAGCCAGGGTCCCTGCTCCTGATCCCTGCCCAGTGACCCCTGGGTTAGAGAAAGGGGAAATCAGCCAGGGTTCCTGCTCCTGTTCACTGCCCAGTGACCCCTGGGTTAGAGAGAGGGAAATCAGCCAGGGCTCCTGCTCCTGATCACTGCCCAGTGACCCCTGGGTTAGAGAGAGAGGGGAAATCAGCCAGGGTTCCTGATCACTGCCCAGTGACCCCTGGGTGAGAGAGAGGGGAAATCAGCCAGGGTTCCTGCTCCTGATCACTGCCCAGTGACCCCTGGCTTAGAGGGGAAATCAGCCAGGGTCCCTGCTCCTGATCCCTGCCCAGTGACCCCTGGTTTAGAGAGAGAGGTGAAACCAGCCAGGGGGTCCCTGCTCCTGATCCCTGCCCAGTGACCCCTGGTTCAGAGAGAGAGGTGAAATCAGCCAGGGTTCCTGCTCCTGATCACTGCCCAGTGACCCCTGGGTTGGAGAGAGAGGGGAAATCAGCCAGGGTTCCTGCTCCTGATCACTGCCCAGTGACCCCTGGGTTAGAGAGAGAGGGGAAATCAGCCAGGGTTCCTGCTCCTGATCACTGCCCAGTGACCCCTGGGTTAGAGAGAGAGGGGAAATCAGCCAGGGTTCCTGATCACTGCCCAGTGACCCCTGGGTTGGAGAGAGGGGAAATCAGCCAGGGTTCCTGCTCCTGATCACTGCCCAGTGACCCCTGGGTTAGAGAGGGGAAATCAGCCAGGGTTCCTGCTCCTGATCACTGCCCACTGACCTCTGGGTTAGAGAGATAGGGGAAATCAGCCAGTATTCCTGCTCCTGATCACTGCCCAGTGATCCCTGGGTTAGAGAGAGAGGGGAAATCAGCCAGGGTTCCTGCTCCTGATCACTGCCCAGTGACCCCTGGGTAAGAGAGAGGGGAAATCAGCCAGGGTTCCTGCTCCTGATCAGTGCCCAGTGACACCAGGGTTAGAGAGAGAGGGGAAATCAGCCAGGGTTCCTGCTCCTGATCACTGCCCAGTGACCCCTGGGTTAGAGAGAGGGGAAATCAGCCAGGGTTCCTGCTCCTGATCACTGCCCAGTGACCTCTGGGTTAGAGAGAGAGGGGAAATCAGCCAGTATTCCTGCTCCTGATCACTGCCCAGTGATCCCTGGGTTAGAGAGAGAGGGGAAATCAGCCATGGTTCCTGCTCCTGATCACTGCCCAGTGACCCCTGGCTTAGAGGGGAAATCAGCCAGGGTCCCTGCTCCTGATCCCTGCCCAGTGACCCCTGGTTTAGAGAGAGAGGTGAAATCAGCCAGGGGGTCCCTGCTCCTGATCCCTGCCCAGTGACCCCTGGTTCAGAGAGAGAGGTGAAATCAGCCAGGGTTCCTGCTCCTGATCACTGCCCAGTGACCCCTGGGTTGGAGAGAGAGGGGAAATCAGCCAGGGTTCCTGCTCCTGATCACTGCCCAGTGACCCCTGGGTTGGAGAGAGAGGGGAAATCAGCCAGGGTTCCTGCTCCTGATCACTGCCCAGTGACCCCTGGGTTAGAGAAAGGGGAAATCAGCCAGGGTTCCTGCTCCTGATCACTGCCCAGTGATCCCTGGGTTAGAGAGGGGAAATCAGCCAGGGTTCCTGCTCCTGATCACAGCCCAGTGACCCCTGGGTTAGAGAGAGAGGGGAAATCAGCCAGAGTTCCTGCTCCTGATCCTCGCCCAGTGACCCCTGGGTTAGAGAGAGGAAATCAGCCAGGGTTCCTTCTCCTGATCACTGCCCAGTGACCCCTGGGTTAGAGAGAGGGGGAAATCAGCCAGGGTTCCTGCTCCTGATCACCGCCCAGTGGCCCCCTGGGTGAGAGAGAGGGGAAATCAGCCAGGGTTCCTGCTCCTGATCACTGCCCAGTGACCCCTGGGTTAGAGAGAGAGGGGAAATCAGCCAGGGTTCCTGCTCCTGATCACTGCCCAGTGACCCCTGGGTTAGAGAGAGAGGGGAAATCAGCCAGGGTTCCTGATCACTGCCCAGTGACCCCTGGGTTGGAGAGAGGGGAAATCAGCCAGGGTTCCTGCTCCTGATCACTGCCCAGTGATCCCTGGGTTAGAGAGAGAGGGGAAATCAGCCAGGGTTCCTGCTCCTGATCACTGCCCAGTGACCCCTGGGTTAGAGAGAGGGGAAATCAGCCAGGGTTCTTGCTCCTGATCAGTGCCCAGTGACACCAGGGTTAGAGAGAGAGGGGAAATCAGCCAGGGTTCCTGCTCCTGATCACTGCCCAGTGACCCCTGGGTTAGAGAGAGGGGAAATCAGCCAGGGTCCCTGCTCCAGATCCCTGCCCAGTGACCCCTGGGTTAGAGAAAGGGGAAATCAGCCAGGGTTCCTGCTCCTGTTCACTGCCCAGTGACCCCTGGGTTAGAGAGAGGGGAAATCAGCCAGGGTTCCTGCTCCTGATCACTGCCCAGTGACCCCTGGGTTAGAGAGAGGGAAATCAGCCAGGGTTCCTGCTCCTGTTCACTGCCCAGTGACCCCTGGGTTAGAGAGAGGGGAAATCAGCCAGGGTTCCTGCTCCTGATCATTGCCCAGTGACCCCTGGGTTAGAGAGAGGGAAATCAGCCAGGGTTCCTGCTCCTGATCACTGCCCAGTGACCCCTGGGTTAGAGAGAGGGAAATCAGCCAGGGTTCCTGCTCCTGATCATTGCCCAGTGACCCCTGGGTTAGAGAGAGGGAAATCAGCCAGGGTTCCTGCTCCTGATCACTGCCCAGTGAACCCTGGGTTAGAGAGAGAGGGGAAATCAGCCAGGCTTCCTGCTCCTGATCACTGCCCAGTGACCCCTGGGTTAGAGAAAGGGGAAATCAGCCAGGGTTCCTGCTCCTGATCACTGCCCAGTGACCCCTGGGTTAGAGACAGGGGAAATCAGCCAGGGTTCTTGCTCCTGATCACTGCCCAGTGACCCCTGGGTTGGAGAGAGGGGAAATCAGCCAGGGTTCCTGCTCCTGATCACTGCCCAGTGACCTCTGGGTTAGAGAGAGAGGGGAAATCAGCCAGTATTCCTGCTCCTGATCACTGCCCAGTGATCCCTGGGTTAGAGAGTGAGGGGAAATCAGCCATGGTTCCTGCTCCTGATCACTGCCCAGTGACCCTAGGTTAGAGAGAGGGGAAATCAGCCAGAGTTCCTGCTCGTGATCGCTGCCCAGTGACCCCTGGGTTAGAGAGAGAGGGGAAATCAGCCAGGGTTCCTGCTCCTGATCCCCGCCCAGTGACCCCTGGGTTAGAGAGAGAGGGGAAATCAGCCAGGGTTCCTTCTCCTGATCACTGCCCAGTGACCCCTGGGTTAGAGAGAGGGGAAATCAGCCAGGGTTCCTGCTCCTGATCACTGCCCAGTGACCCCTGGGTTGGAGAGAGGGGAAATCAGCCAGGGTTCCTGTTCCTGATTACTGCCCAGTGACCTCTGGGTGAGAGAGAGAGGAAATCAGCCAGGGTTCCTGCTCCTGATCATTGCCCAGTGACCCCTGGGTTAGAGAGAGGGAAATCAGCCAGGGTTCCTGCTCCTGATCACTGCCCAGTGACCCCTGGGTTAGAGAGAGGGGAAATCAGCAAGGGTTCCTGCTCCTGATCACTGCCCAGTGATCCCTGCGTTCGAGAGAGAGGGGAAATCAGCCAGGTTTCCTGCTCCTGATCCCCGCCCAGTGACCCCTGGGTTAGAGAGAGGGAAATCAGCCAGAGTTCCTGCTCGTGATCGCTGCCCAGTGACCCCTGGGTTAGAGAGAGAGGGGAAATCAGCCAGGTTTCCTGCTCCTGATCCCCGCCCAGTGACCCCTGGGTTAGAGAGAGGGAAATCAGCCAGAGTTCCTGCTCCTGATCACTGCCCAGTGACCCCTGGGTTAGAGCGAGAGGGGAAATCAGCCAGGGTTCCTGCTCCTGATCAGTGCCCACTGACCCCTGGGTTAGAGAGAGAGCGGAAATCAGCCAGGGTCGCTGCTCCTGATCACTGCCCAGTGACCCCTGGGTTAGAGAGAGGGGAAATCAGCCAGGGTTCCTGCTCCTGATCACTGCCCAGTGACCCCTGGGTTAGAGAGAGAGGAAATCAGCCAGGGTTCCTGCTCCTGATCACTGCCCAGTGACCCCTGGGTTAGAGCGAGAATGGAAATCAGCCAGGGTTCCTGCTCCAGATCACTGCCCAGTGACCCCTGGGTTAGAGAGAGGGGGAAATCAGCCAGGGTTCCTGCTCCTGATCACTGCCCAGTGACCCCTGGGTTAGAGAGGAAATCAGCCAGGGTTCCTGCTCGTGATCACTGCCCAGTGACCCCTAGGTTAGAGAGAGGGGAAATCAGCCAGGGTTCCTGCTCCTGATCACTGCCCAGTGACCCCTGGGTTCGAGAGAGAGGGGAAATCAGCCAGGGTTCCTGCTCCTGATCAGTGCCCAGTGACCCCTGGGTTAGAGAGAGAGCGGAAATCAGCCAGGGTCGCTGCTCCTGATCACTGCTCAGTGACCCCTGGGTTAGAGAGAGAGGGGAATCAGCCAGGGTTCCTGCTCCTGATCACTGCCCAGTGACCCCTGGGTTAGAGAGAGGGGAAATCAGCCAGGGTTCCTGCTCCTGATCACTGCCCAGTGACCCCTGGGTTAGAGAGAGGGGAAATCAGCCAGGGCTCCTGCTCCTGATCACTGCCCAGTGACCCCTGGGTTAGAGAGAGGGGAAATCAGCCAGGGCTCCTGCTCCTGATCACTGCCCAGTGACCCCTGGGTTAGAGAGAGGGGGAAATCAGCCAGGGTTCCTGTTCCTGATTACTGCCCAGTGACCTCTGGGTGAGAGAGAGAGGAAATCAGCCAGGGTTCCTGCTCCTGATCACTGCCCAGTGACCCCTGGGTTAGAGAGAGGGAAATCAGCCAGGGTTCCTGCTCCTGATCACTGCCCAGTGACCCCTGGGTTAGAGAGAGGGGAAATCAGCCAGGGTTCCTGCTCCTGATCACTGCCCAGTGATCCCTGGGTTAGAGAGAGGGAAATCAGCCAGGGTTCCTGCTCCTGATCACTGCCCAGTGACCCCTGGGTTAGAGGGAGAGCGGAAATCAGCCAGGGTCGCTGCTCCTGATCACTGCCCAGTGACCCCTGGGTTAGAGAGAGGGGAAATCAGCCAGGGTTCCTGCTCCTGATCACTGCCCAGTGACCCCAGGGTTAGAGAGAGAGGAAATCAGCCAGGGTTCCTGCTCCTGATCACTGCCCAGTGACCCCTGGGTTAGAGCGAGAATGGAAATCAGCCAGGGTTCCTGCTCCAGATCACTGCCCAGTGACCCCTGGGTTAGAGAGAGGGGGAAATCAGCCAGGGTTCCTGCTCCTGATCACTGCCCAGTGACCCCTGGGTTAGAGAGGAAATCAGCCAGGGTTCCTGCTCCTGATCACTGCCCAGTGACCCCTGGGTTAGAGAGAGAGGAAATCAGCCAGGGTCCCTGCTCCTGATCCCTTCCCAGTGATCCCTGGGTTAGAGAGAGAGGGGAAATCAGCCAGGGTTCCTGCTCGTAATCGCTGCCCAGTAACCCCTTAATTAGAGAGAGAGGGGAAATCAACCAGGGTTCCTGCTACTGATCCCCGCCCAGTGACCCCTGGGTTAGAGAGAGGGAAATCAGCCAGGGTTCCTGCTCCTGATCACTGCCCAGTGACCCCTGGGTTAGAGAGAGGGGAAATCAGCCAGGGTTCTTGCTCCTGATCAGTGCCCAGTGACACCAGGGTTAGAGAGAGAGGGGAAATCAGCCAGGGTCCCTGCTCCAGATCCCTGCCCAGTGACCCCTGGTTTAGAGAGAGAGGTGAAATCAGCCAGGGTCCCTACTCCTGATCACTGCCCAGTGACCCCTGGGTTAGAGAGAGAGGGGAAATCAGCCAGGGTTCCTTCTCCTGATCACTGCCCAGTGACCCCAGGGTGAGAGAGAGGGGAAATCAGCCAGGGTCCCTGCTCCTGATCCCTGCCCAAGTGAACCCTGGGTTAGAGAGAGAGGGGAAATCAGCCAGGCTTCCTGCTCCTGATCACTGCCCAGTGACCCCTGGGTTAGAGAAAGGGGAAATCAGCCAGGGTTCCTGCTCCTGTTCACTGCCCAGTGACCCCTGGGTTAGAGAAAGGGGAAATCAGCCAGGCTTCCTGCTCCTGATCACTGCCCAGTGACCCCTGGGTTAGAGACAGGGGAAATCAGCCAGGATTCTTGCTCCTGATCACTGCCCAGTGACCCCTGGGTTGGAGAGAGGGGAAATCAGCCAGGGTTCCTGCTCCTGATCACTGCCCAGTGACCTCTGGGTTAGAGAGAGAGGGGAAATCAGCCAGTATTCCTGCTCCTGATCACTGCCCAGTGATCCCTGGGTTAGAGAGTGAGGGGAAATCAGCCATGGTTCCTGCTCCTGATCACTGCCCAGTGACCCTAGGTTAGAGAGAGGGGAAATCAGCCAGAGTTCCTGCTCGTGATCGCTGCCCAGTGACCCCTGGGTTAGAGAGAGAGGGGAAATCAGCCAGGGTTCCTGCTCCTGATCCCCGCCCAGTGACCCCTGGGTTAGAGAGAGAGGGGAAATCAGCCAGGGTTCCTGCTCCTGATCACTGCCCAGTGACCCCTGGGTTAGAGAGAGGGGAAATTAGCCAGGGTTCCTGCTCCTGATCACTGCCCAGTGACCCCTGGGTTGGAGAGAGGGGAAATCAGCCAGGGTTCCTGTTCCTGATTACTGCCCAGTGACCTCTGGGTGAGAGAGAGAGGAAATCAGCCAGGGTTCCTGCTCCTGATCACTGCCCAGTGACCCCTGGGTTAGAGAGAGGGAAATCAGCCAGGGTTCCTGCTCCTGATCACTGCCCAGTGACCCCTGGGTTAGAGAGAGGTGAAATCAACAAGGGTTCCTGCTCCTGATCACTGCCCAGTGATCCCTGGGTTCGAGAGAGAGGGGAAATCAGCCAGGTTTCCTGCTCCTGATCCCCGCCCAGTGACCCCTGGGTTAGAGAGAGGGAAATCAGCCAGAGTTCCTGCTCGTGATCGCTGCCCAGTGACCCCTGGGTTAGAGAGAGAGGGGAAATCAGCCAGGGTTCCTGCTCCTGATCCCCGCCCAGTGACTCCTGGTTAGAGAGAGGGAAATCAGCCAGGGTTCCTGCTCCTGATCACTGCCCAGTGACCCCTGGGTTAGAGAGAGAGGGGAAATCAGCCAGGGTTCCTGCTCCTGATCAGTGCCCACTGACCCCTGGGTTAGAGAGAGAGCGGAAATCAGCCAGGGTCGCTGCTCCTGATCACTGCCCAGTGACCCCTGGGTTAGAGAGAGGGGAAATCAGCCAGGGTTCCTGCTCCTGATCACTGCCCAGTGACCCCTGGGTTAGAGAGAGAGGAAATCAGCCAGGGTTCCTGCTCCTGATCACTGCCCAGTGACCCCTGGGTTAGAGCGAGAATGGAAATCAGCCAGGGTTCCTGCTCCAGATCACTGCCCAGTGACCCCTGGGTTAGAGAGAGGGGGAAATCAGCCAGGGTTCCTGCTCCTGATCACTGCCCAGTGACCCCTGGGTTAGAGAGGAAATCAGCCAGGGTTCCTGCTCGTGATCACTGCCCAGTGACCCCTAGGTTAGAGAGAGGGGAAATCAGCCAGGGTTCCTGCTCCTGATCACTGCCCAGTGACCCCTGGGTTCGAGAGAGAGGGGAAATCAGCCAGGGTTCCTGCTCCTGATCAGTGCCCAGTGACCCCTGGGTTAGAGAGAGAGCGGAAATCAGCCAGGGTTCCTGCTCCTGATCACTGCCCAGTGACCCCTGGGTTAGAGAGAGGGGAAATCAGCCAGGGTTCCTGCTCCTGATCACTGCCCAGTGACCCCTGGGTTAGAGAGAGGGGAAATCAGCCAGGGCTCCTGCTCCTGATCACTGCCCAGTGACCCCTGGGTTAGAGAGAGGGGAAATCAGCCAGGGCTCCTGCTCCTGATCACTGCCCAGTGACCCCTGGGTTAGAGAGAGGGGGAAATCAGCCAGGGTTCCTGTTCCTGATTACTGCCCAGTGACCTCTGGGTGAGAGAGAGAGGAAATCAGCCAGGGTTCCTGCTCCTGATCACTGCCCAGTGACCCCTGGGTTAGAGAGAGGGAAATCAGCCAGGGTTCCTGCTCCTGATCACTGCCCAGTGACCCCTGGGTTAGAGAGAGGGGAAATCAGCCAGGGTTCCTGCTCCTGATCACTGCCCAGTGATCCCTGGGTTAGAGAGAGGGAAATCAGCCAGGGTTCCTGATCACTGCCCAGTGACCCCTGGGTTGGAGAGAGGGGAAATCAGCCAGGGTTCCTGCTCCTGATCACTGCCCAGTGATCCCTGGGTTAGAGAGAGAGGGGAAATCAGCCAGGGTTCCTGCTCCTGATCACTGCCCAGTGACCCCTGGGTTAGAGAGAGGGGAAATCAGCCAGGGTTCTTGCTCCTGATCAGTGCCCAGTGACACCAGGGTTAGAGAGAGAGGGGAAATCAGCCAGGGTTCCTGCTCCTGATCACTGCCCAGTGACCCCTGGGTTAGAGAGAGGGGAAATCAGCCAGGGTCCCTGCTCCAGATCCCTGCCCAGTGACCCCTGGGTTAGAGAAAGGGGAAATCAGCCAGGGTTCCTGCTCCTGTTCACTGCCCAGTGACCCCTGGGTTAGAGAGAGGGGAAATCAGCCAGGGTTCCTGCTCCTGATCACTGCCCAGTGACCCCTGGGTTAGAGAGAGGGAAATCAGCCAGGGTTCCTGCTCCTGTTCACTGCCCAGTGACCCCTGGGTTAGAGAGAGGGGAAATCAGCCAGGGTTCCTGCTCCTGATCATTGCCCAGTGACCCCTGGGTTAGAGAGAGGGAAATCAGCCAGGGTTCCTGCTCCTGATCACTGCCCAGTGACCCCTGGGTTAGAGAGAGGGAAATCAGCCAGGGTTCCTGCTCCTGATCATTGCCCAGTGACCCCTGGGTTAGAGAGAGGGAAATCAGCCAGGGTTCCTGCTCCTGATCACTGCCCAGTGAACCCTGGGTTAGAGAGAGAGGGGAAATCAGCCAGGCTTCCTGCTCCTGATCACTGCCCAGTGACCCCTGGGTTAGAGAAAGGGGAAATCAGCCAGGGTTCCTGCTCCTGATCACTGCCCAGTGACCCCTGGGTTAGAGACAGGGGAAATCAGCCAGGGTTCTTGCTCCTGATCACTGCCCAGTGACCCCTGGGTTGGAGAGAGGGGAAATCAGCCAGGGTTCCTGCTCCTGATCACTGCCCAGTGACCTCTGGGTTAGAGAGAGAGGGGAAATCAGCCAGTATTCCTGCTCCTGATCACTGCCCAGTGATCCCTGGGTTAGAGAGTGAGGGGAAATCAGCCATGGTTCCTGCTCCTGATCACTGCCCAGTGACCCTAGGTTAGAGAGAGGGGAAATCAGCCAGAGTTCCTGCTCGTGATCGCTGCCCAGTGACCCCTGGGTTAGAGAGAGAGGGGAAATCAGCCAGGGTTCCTGCTCCTGATCCCCGCCCAGTGACCCCTGGGTTAGAGAGAGAGGGGAAATCAGCCAGGGTTCCTGCTCCTGATCACTGCCCAGTGATCCCTGTGTTAGAGAGAGGGGAAATCAGCCAGGGTTCCTTCTCCTGATCACTGCCCAGTGACCCCTGGGTTAGAGAGAGGGGAAATCAGCCAGGGTTCCTGCTCCTGATCACTGCCCAGTGACCCCTGGGTTGGAGAGAGGGGAAATCAGCCAGGGTTCCTGTTCCTGATTACTGCCCAGTGACCTCTGGGTGAGAGAGAGAGGAAATCAGCCAGGGTTCCTGCTCCTGATCATTGCCCAGTGACCCCTGGGTTAGAGAGAGGGAAATCAGCCAGGGTTCCTGCTCCTGATCACTGCCCAGTGACCCCTGGGTTAGAGAGAGGGGAAATCAGCAAGGGTTCCTGCTCCTGATCACTGCCCAGTGATCCCTGCGTTCGAGAGAGAGGGGAAATCAGCCAGGTTTCCTGCTCCTGATCCCCGCCCAGTGACCCCTGGGTTAGAGAGAGGGAAATCAGCCAGAGTTCCTGCTCGTGATCGCTGCCCAGTGACCCCTGGGTTAGAGAGAGAGGGGAAATCAGCCAGGTTTCCTGCTCCTGATCCCCGCCCAGTGACCCCTGGGTTAGAGAGAGGGAAATCAGCCAGAGTTCCTGCTCCTGATCACTGCCCAGTGACCCCTGGGTTAGAGCGAGAGGGGAAATCAGCCAGGGTTCCTGCTCCTGATCAGTGCCCACTGACCCCTGGGTTAGAGAGAGAGCGGAAATCAGCCAGGGTCGCTGCTCCTGATCACTGCCCAGTGACCCCTGGGTTAGAGAGAGGGGAAATCAGCCAGGGTTCCTGCTCCTGATCACTGCCCAGTGACCCCTGGGTTAGAGAGAGAGGAAATCAGCCAGGGTTCCTGCTCCTGATCACTGCCCAGTGACCCCTGGGTTAGAGCGAGAATGGAAATCAGCCAGGGTTCCTGCTCCAGATCACTGCCCAGTGACCCCTGGGTTAGAGAGAGGGGGAAATCAGCCAGGGTTCCTGCTCCTGATCACTGCCCAGTGACCCCTGGGTTAGAGAGGAAATCAGCCAGGGTTCCTGCTCGTGATCACTGCCCAGTGACCCCTAGGTTAGAGAGAGGGGAAATCAGCCAGGGTTCCTGCTCCTGATCACTGCCCAGTGACCCCTGGGTTCGAGAGAGAGGGGAAATCAGCCAGGGTTCCTGCTCCTGATCAGTGCCCAGTGACCCCTGGGTTAGAGAGAGAGCGGAAATCAGCCAGGGTCGCTGCTCCTGATCACTGCTCAGTGACCCCTGGGTTAGAGAGAGAGGGGAATCAGCCAGGGTTCCTGCTCCTGATCACTGCCCAGTGACCCCTGGGTTAGAGAGAGGGGAAATCAGCCAGGGTTCCTGCTCCTGATCACTGCCCAGTGACCCCTGGGTTAGAGAGAGGGGAAATCAGCCAGGGCTCCTGCTCCTGATCACTGCCCAGTGACCCCTGGGTTAGAGAGAGGGGAAATCAGCCAGGGCTCCTGCTCCTGATCACTGCCCAGTGACCCCTGGGTTAGAGAGAGGGGGAAATCAGCCAGGGTTCCTGTTCCTGATTACTGCCCAGTGACCTCTGGGTGAGAGAGAGAGGAAATCAGCCAGGGTTCCTGCTCCTGATCACTGCCCAGTGACCCCTGGGTTAGAGAGAGGGAAATCAGCCAGGGTTCCTGCTCCTGATCACTGCCCAGTGACCCCTGGGTTAGAGAGAGGGGAAATCAGCCAGGGTTCCTGCTCCTGATCACTGCCCAGTGATCCCTGGGTTAGAGAGAGGGAAATCAGCCAGGGTTCCTGCTCCTGATCACTGCCCAGTGACCCCTGGGTTAGAGAGAGAGCGGAAATCAGCCAGGGTCGCTGCTCCTGATCACTGCCCAGTGACCCCTGGGTTAGAGAGAGGGGAAATCAGCCAGGGTTCCTGCTCCTGATCACTGCCCAGTGACCCCAGGGTTAGAGAGAGAGGAAATCAGCCAGGGTTCCTGCTCCTGATCACTGCCCAGTGACCCCTGGGTTAGAGCGAGAATGGAAATCAGCCAGGGTTCCTGCTCCAGATCACTGCCCAGTGACCCCTGGGTTAGAGAGAGGGGGAAATCAGCCAGGGTTCCTGCTCCTGATCACTGCCCAGTGACCCCTGGGTTAGAGAGGAAATCAGCCAGGGTTCCTGCTCCTGATCACTGCCCAGTGACCCCTGGGTTAGAGAGAGAGGAAATCAGCCAGGGTCCCTGCTCCTGATCCCTTCCCAGTGATCCCTGGGTTAGAGAGAGAGGGGAAATCAGCCAGGGTTCCTGCTCGTAATCGCTGCCCAGTAACCCCTTAATTAGAGAGAGAGGGGAAATCAACCAGGGTTCCTGCTACTGATCCCCGCCCAGTGACCCCTGGGTTAGAGAGAGGGAAATCAGCCAGGGTTCCTGCTCCTGATCACTGCCCAGTGACCCCTGGGTTAGAGAGAGGGGAAATCAGCCAGGGTTCTTGCTCCTGATCAGTGCCCAGTGACACCAGGGTTAGAGAGAGAGGGGAAATCAGCCAGGGTCCCTGCTCCAGATCCCTGCCCAGTGACCCCTGGTTTAGAGAGAGAGGTGAAATCAGCCAGGGTCCCTACTCCTGATCACTGCCCAGTGACCCCTGGGTTAGAGAGAGAGGGGAAATCAGCCAGGGTTCCTTCTCCTGATCACTGCCCAGTGACCCCAGGGTGAGAGAGAGGGGAAATCAGCCAGGGTCCCTGCTCCTGATCCCTGCCCAAGTGAACCCTGGGTTAGAGAGAGAGGGGAAATCAGCCAGGCTTCCTGCTCCTGATCACTGCCCAGTGACCCCTGGGTTAGAGAAAGGGGAAATCAGCCAGGGTTCCTGCTCCTGTTCACTGCCCAGTGACCCCTGGGTTAGAGAAAGGGGAAATCAGCCAGGCTTCCTGCTCCTGATCACTGCCCAGTGACCCCTGGGTTAGAGACAGGGGAAATCAGCCAGGGTTCTTGCTCCTGATCACTGCCCAGTGACCCCTGGGTTGGAGAGAGGGGAAATCAGCCAGGGTTCCTGCTCCTGATCACTGCCCAGTGACCTCTGGGTTAGAGAGAGAGGGGAAATCAGCCAGTATTCCTGCTCCTGATCACTGCCCAGTGATCCCTGGGTTAGAGAGTGAGGGGAAATCAGCCATGGTTCCTGCTCCTGATCACTGCCCAGTGACCCTAGGTTAGAGAGAGGGGAAATCAGCCAGAGTTCCTGCTCGTGATCGCTGCCCAGTGACCCCTGGGTTAGAGAGAGAGGGGAAATCAGCCAGGGTTCCTGCTCCTGATCCCCGCCCAGTGACCCCTGGGTTAGAGAGAGAGGGGAAATCAGCCAGGGTTCCTGCTCCTGATCACTGCCCAGTGACCCCTGGGTTAGAGAGAGGGGAAATTAGCCAGGGTTCCTGCTCCTGATCACTGCCCAGTGACCCCTGGGTTGGAGAGAGGGGAAATCAGCCAGGGTTCCTGTTCCTGATTACTGCCCAGTGACCTCTGGGTGAGAGAGAGAGGAAATCAGCCAGGGTTCCTGCTCCTGATCACTGCCCAGTGACCCCTGGGTTAGAGAGAGGGAAATCAGCCAGGGTTCCTGCTCCTGATCACTGCCCAGTGACCCCTGGGTTAGAGAGAGGTGAAATCAACAAGGGTTCCTGCTCCTGATCACTGCCCAGTGATCCCTGGGTTCGAGAGAGAGGGGAAATCAGCCAGGTTTCCTGCTCCTGATCCCCGCCCAGTGACCCCTGGGTTAGAGAGAGGGAAATCAGCCAGAGTTCCTGCTCGTGATCGCTGCCCAGTGACCCCTGGGTTAGAGAGAGAGGGGAAATCAGCCAGGGTTCCTGCTCCTGATCCCCGCCCAGTGACTCCTGGTTAGAGAGAGGGAAATCAGCCAGGGTTCCTGCTCCTGATCACTGCCCAGTGACCCCTGGGTTAGAGAGAGAGGGGAAATCAGCCAGGGTTCCTGCTCCTGATCAGTGCCCACTGACCCCTGGGTTAGAGAGAGAGCGGAAATCAGCCAGGGTCGCTGCTCCTGATCACTGCCCAGTGACCCCTGGGTTAGAGAGAGGGGAAATCAGCCAGGGTTCCTGCTCCTGATCACTGCCCAGTGACCCCTGGGTTAGAGAGAGAGGAAATCAGCCAGGGTTCCTGCTCCTGATCACTGCCCAGTGACCCCTGGGTTAGAGCGAGAATGGAAATCAGCCAGGGTTCCTGCTCCAGATCACTGCCCAGTGACCCCTGGGTTAGAGAGAGGGGGAAATCAGCCAGGGTTCCTGCTCCTGATCACTGCCCAGTGACCCCTGGGTTAGAGAGGAAATCAGCCAGGGTTCCTGCTCGTGATCACTGCCCAGTGACCCCTAGGTTAGAGAGAGGGGAAATCAGCCAGGGTTCCTGCTCCTGATCACTGCCCAGTGACCCCTGGGTTCGAGAGAGAGGGGAAATCAGCCAGGGTTCCTGCTCCTGATCAGTGCCCAGTGACCCCTGGGTTAGAGAGAGAGCGGAAATCAGCCAGGGTTCCTGCTCCTGATCACTGCCCAGTGACCCCTGGGTTAGAGAGAGGGGAAATCAGCCAGGGTTCCTGCTCCTGATCACTGCCCAGTGACCCCTGGGTTAGAGAGAGGGGAAATCAGCCAGGGCTCCTGCTCCTGATCACTGCCCAGTGACCCCTGGGTTAGAGAGAGGGGAAATCAGCCAGGGCTCCTGCTCCTGATCACTGCCCAGTGACCCCTGGGTTAGAGAGAGGGGGAAATCAGCCAGGGTTCCTGTTCCTGATTACTGCCCAGTGACCTCTGGGTGAGAGAGAGAGGAAATCAGCCAGGGTTCCTGCTCCTGATCACTGCCCAGTGACCCCTGGGTTAGAGAGTGGGAAATCAGCCAGGGTTCCTGCTCCTGATCACTGCCCAGTGACCCCTGGGTTAGAGAGAGGGGAAATCAGCCAGGGTTCCTGCTCCTGATCACTGCCCAGTGATCCCTGGGTTAGAGAGAGGGAAATCAGCCAGGGTTCCTGCTTCTGATCACTGCCCAGTGACCCCTGGGTTAGAGAGAGAGCGGAAATCAGCCAGGGTCGCTGCTCCTGATCACTGCCCAGTGACCCCTGGGTTAGAGAGAGGGGAAATCAGCCAGGGTTCCTGCTCCTGATCACTGCCCAGTGACCCCTGGGTTAGAGAGAGAGGAAATCAGCCAGGGTTCCTGTTCCTGATCACTGCCCAGTGACCCCTGGGTGAGAGCGAGAATGGAAATCAGCCAGGGTTCCTGCTCCAGATCACTGCCCAGTGACCCCTGGGTTAGAGAGAGGGGGAAATCAGCCAGGGTTCCTGCTCCTGATCACTGCCCAGTGACCCCTGGGTTAGAGAGGAAATCAGCCAGGGTTCCTGCTCCTGATCACTGCCCAGTGACCCCTGGGTTAGAGAGAGAGGAAATCAGCCAGGGTCCCTGCTCCTGATCATTTCCCAGTGATCCCTGGGTTAGAGAGAG
Source organism: Pristiophorus japonicus (assembly GCF_044704955.1). NCBI lineage: Eukaryota > Metazoa > Chordata > Chondrichthyes > Pristiophoridae > Pristiophorus > Pristiophorus japonicus. The sequence continues at coordinate 32,715 of NW_027251083.1, forward strand.
AGGGGAAATCAGCCAGGGTTCCTGCTCGTAATCGCTGCCCAGTAACCCCTTAATTAGAGAGAGAGGGGAAATCAACCAGGGTTCCTGCTACTGATCCCCGCCCAGTGACCCCTGGGTTAGAGAGAGGGAAATCAGCCAGGGTTCCTGCTCCTGATCACTGCCCAGTGACCCCTGGGTTAGAGAGAGAGGAAATCAGCCAGGGTCCCTGCTCCTGATCCCTGCCCAGTGAACCCTGGGTTAGAGAGAGAGGGGAAATCAGCCAGGCTTCCTGCTCCTGATCACTGCCCAGTGACCCCTGGGTTAGAGAAAGGGGAAATCAGCCAGGGTTCCTGCTCCTGTTCACTGCCCAGTGACCCCTGGGTTAGAGAAAGGGGAAATCAGCCAGGCTTCCTGCTCCTGATCACTGCCCAGTGACCCCTGGGTTAGAGACAGGGGAAATCAGCCAGGGTTCTTGCTCCTGATCACTGCCCAGTGACCCCTGGGTTGGAGAGAGGGGAAATCAGCCAGGGTTCCTGCTCCTGATCACTGCCCAGTGACCTCTGGGTTAGAGAGAGAGGGGAAATCAGCCAGTATTCCTGCTCCTGATCACTGCCCAGTGATCCCTGGGTTAGAGAGTGAGGGGAAATCAGCCATGGTTCCTGCTCCTGATCACTGCCCAGTGACCCTAGGTTAGAGAGAGGGGAAATCAGCCAGAGTTCCTGCTCGTGATCGCTGCCCAGTGACCCCTGGGTTAGAGAGAGAGGGGAAATCAGCCAGGGTTCCTGCTCCTGATCCCCGCCCAGTGACCCCTGGGTTAGAGAGAGAGGGGAAATCAGCCAGGGTTCCTGCTCCTGATCACTGCCCAGTGACCCCTGGGTTAGAGAGAGGGGAAATTAGCCAGGGTTCCTGCTCCTGATCACTGCCCAGTGACCCCTGGGTTGGAGAGAGGGGAAATCAGCCAGGGTTCCTGTTCCTGATTACTGCCCAGTGACCTCTGGGTGAGAGAGAGAGGAAATCAGCCAGGGTTCCTGCTCCTGATCACTGCCCAGTGACCCCTGGGTTAGAGAGAGGGAAATCAGCCAGGGTTCCTGCTCCTGATCACTGCCCAGTGACCCCTGGGTTAGAGAGAGGGGAAATCAGCCAGGGTTCTTGCTCCTGATCAGTGCCCAGTGACACCAGGGTTAGAGAGAGAGGGGAAATCAGCCAGGGTTCCTGCTCCTGATCACTGCCCAGTGACCCCTGGGTTAGAGAGAGGGGAAATCAGCCAGGGTCCCTGCTCCAGATCCCTGCCCAGTGACCCCTGGGTTAGAGAAAGGGGAAATCAGCCAGGGTTCCTGCTCCTGTTCACTGCCCAGTGACCCCTGGGTTAGAGAGAGGGAAAATCAGCCAGGGTTCCTGCTCCTGATCACTGCCCAGTGACCCCTGGGTTAGAGAGTGAGGGGAAATCAGCCAGGGTTCCTGCTCCTGTTCACTGCCCAGTGACCCCTGGGTTAGAGAGAGGGGAAATCAGCCAGGGTTCCTGCTCCTGATCATTGCCCAGTGACCCCTGGGTTAGAGAGAGGGAAATCAGCCAGGGTTCCTGCTCCTGATCACTGCCCAGTGACCCCTGGGTTAGAGAGAGGGAAATCAGCCAGGGTTCCTGCTCCTGATCCCTGCCCAGTGAACCCTGGGTTAGAGAGAGAGGGGAAATCAGCCAGGGTTCCTGCTCCTGATCATTGCCCAGTGACCCCTGGGTTAGAGAGAGGGAAATCAGCCAGGGTTCCTGCTCCTGATCATTGCCCAGTGACCCCTGGGTTAGAGAGAGGGAAATCAGCCAGGGTTCCTGCTCCTGATCACTGCCCAGTGAACCCTGGGTTAGAGAGAGAGGGGAAATCAGCCAGGCTTCCTGCTCCTGATCACTGCCCAGTGACCCCTGGGTTAGAGAAAGGGGAAATCAGCCAGGGTTCCTGCTCCTGATCACTGCCCAGTGACCCCTGGGTTAGAGACAGGGGAAATCAGCCAGGGTTCTTGCTCCTGATCACTGCCCAGTGACCCCTGGGTTGGAGAGAGGGGAAATCAGCCAGGTTTCCTGCTCCTGATCCCCGCCCAGTGACCCCTGGGTTAGAGAGAGGGAAATCAGCCAGAGTTCCTGCTCGTGATCGCTGCCCAGTGACCCCTGGGTTAGAGAGAGAGGGGAAATCAGCCAGGGTTCCTGCTCCTGATCCCCGCCCAGTGACCCCCGGGTTAGAGAGAGGGAAATCAGCCAGGGTTCCTGCTCCTGATCACTGCCCAGTGACCCCTGGGTTAGAGAGAGAGGGGAAATCAGCCAGGGTTCCTGCTCCTGATCAGTGCCCACTGACCCCTGGGTTAGAGAGAGAGCGGAAATCAGCCAGGGTCGCTGCTCCTGATCACTGCCCAGTGACCCCTGGGTTAGAGAGAGGGGAAATCAGCCAGGGTTCCTGCTCGTGATCACTGCCCAGTGACCCCTAGGTTAGAGAGAGGGGAAATCAGCCAGGGTTCCTGCTCCTGATCACTGCCCAGTGACCCCTGGGTTCGAGAGAGAGGGGAAATCAGCCAGGGTTCCTGCTCCTGATCAGTGCCCAGTGACCCCTGGGTTAGAGAGAGAGCGGAAATCAGCCAGGGTCGCTGCTCCTGATCACTGCTCAGTGACCCCTGGGTTAGAGAGAGAGGGGAATCAGCCAGGGTTCCTGCTCCTGATCACTGCCCAGTGACCCCTGGGTTAGAGAGAGGGGAAATCAGCCAGGGTTCCTGCTCCTGATCACTGCCCAGTGACCCCTGGGTTAGAGAGAGGGGAAATCAGCCAGGGCTCCTGCTCCTGATCACTGCCCAGTGACCCCTGGGTTAGAGAGAGGGGAAATCAGCCAGGGCTCCTGCTCCTGATCACTGCCCAGTGACCCCTGGGTTAGAGAGAGGGGGAAATCAGCCAGGGTTCCTGTTCCTGATTACTGCCCAGTGACCTCTGGGTGAGAGAGAGAGGAAATCAGCCAGGGTTCCTGCTCCTGATCACTGCCCAGTGACCCCTGGGTTAGAGAGAGGGAAATCAGCCAGGGTTCCTGCTCCTGATCACTGCCCAGTGACCCCTGGGTTAGAGAGAGGGGAAATCAGCCAGGGTTCCTGCTCCTGATCACTGCCCAGTGATCCCTGGGTTAGAGAGAGGGAAATCAGCCAGGGTTCCTGCTCCTGATCACTGCCCAGTGACCCCTGGGTTAGAGAGAGAGCGGAAATCAGCCAGGGTCGCTGCTCCTGATCACTGCCCAGTGACCCCTGGGTTAGAGAGAGGGGAAATCAGCCAGGGTTCCTGCTCCTGATCACTGCCCAGTGACCCCAGGGTTAGAGAGAGAGGAAATCAGCCAGGGTTCCTGCTCCTGATCACTGCCCAGTGACCCCTGGGTTAGAGCGAGAATGGAAATCAGCCAGGGTTCCTGCTCCAGATCACTGCCCAGTGACCCCTGGGTTAGAGAGAGGGGGAAATCAGCCAGGGTTCCTGCTCCTGATCACTGCCCAGTGACCCCTGGGTTAGAGAGGAAATCAGCCAGGGTTCCTGCTCCTGATCACTGCCCAGTGACCCCTGGGTTAGAGAGAGAGGAAATCAGCCAGGGTCCCTGCTCCTGATCCCTTCCCAGTGATCCCTGGGTTAGAGAGAGAGGGGAAATCAGCCAGGGTTCCTGCTCGTAATCGCTGCCCAGTAACCCCTTAATTAGAGAGAGAGGGGAAATCAACCAGGGTTCCTGCTACTGATCCCCGCCCAGTGACCCCTGGGTTAGAGAGAGGGAAATCAGCCAGGGTTCCTGCTCCTGATCACTGCCCAGTGACCCCTGGGTTAGAGAGAGGGGAAATCAGCCAGGGTTCTTGCTCCTGATCAGTGCCCAGTGACACCAGGGTTAGAGAGAGAGGGGAAATCAGCCAGGGTCCCTGCTCCAGATCCCTGCCCAGTGACCCCTGGTTTAGAGAGAGAGGTGAAATCAGCCAGGGTCCCTACTCCTGATCACTGCCCAGTGACCCCTGGGTTAGAGAGAGAGGGGAAATCAGCCAGGGTTCCTTCTCCTGATCACTGCCCAGTGACCCCAGGGTGAGAGAGAGGGGAAATCAGCCAGGGTCCCTGCTCCTGATCCCTGCCCAGTGAACCCTGGGTTAGAGAGAGAGGGGAAATCAGCCAGGCTTCCTGCTCCTGATCACTGCCCAGTGACCCCTGGGTTAGAGAAAGGGGAAATCAGCCAGGGTTCCTGCTCCTGTTCACTGCCCAGTGACCCCTGGGTTAGAGAAAGGGGAAATCAGCCAGGCTTCCTGCTCCTGATCACTGCCCAGTGACCCCTGGGTTAGAGACAGGGGAAATCAGCCAGGGTTCTTGCTCCTGATCACTGCCCAGTGACCCCTGGGTTGGAGAGAGGGGAAATCAGCCAGGGTTCCTGCTCCTGATCACTGCCCAGTGACCTCTGGGTTAGAGAGAGAGGGGAAATCAGCCAGTATTCCTGCTCCTGATCACTGCCCAGTGATCCCTGGGTTAGAGAGTGAGGGGAAATCAGCCATGGTTCCTGCTCCTGATCACTGCCCAGTGACCCTAGGTTAGAGAGAGGGGAAATCAGCCAGAGTTCCTGCTCGTGATCGCTGCCCAGTGACCCCTGGGTTAGAGAGAGAGGGGAAATCAGCCAGGGTTCCTGCTCCTGATCCCCGCCCAGTGACCCCTGGGTTAGAGAGAGAGGGGAAATCAGCCAGGGTTCCTGCTCCTGATCACTGCCCAGTGACCCCTGGGTTAGAGAGAGGGGAAATTAGCCAGGGTTCCTGCTCCTGATCACTGCCCAGTGACCCCTGGGTTGGATAGAGGGGAAATCAGCCAGGATTCCTGTTCCTGATTACTGCCCAGTGACCTCTGGGTGAGAGAGAGAGGAAATCAGCCAGGGTTCCTGCTCCTGATCACTGCCCAGTGACCCCTGGGTTAGAGAGAGGGAAATCAGCCAGGGTTCCTGCTCCTGATCACTGCCCAGTGACCCCTGGGTTAGAGAGAGGGGAAATCAACAAGGGTTCCTGCTCCTGATCACTGCCCAGTGATCCCTGGGTTCGAGAGAGAGGGGAAATCAGCCAGGTTTCCTGCTCCTGATCCCCGCCCAGTGACCCCTGGGTTAGAGAGAGGGAAATCAGCCAGAGTTCCTGCTCGTGATCGCTGCCCAGTGACCCCTGGGTTAGAGAGAGAGGGGAAATCAGCCAGGGTTCCTGCTCCTGATCCCCGCCCAGTGACCCCTGGTTAGAGAGAGGGAAATCAGCCAGGGTTCCTGCTCCTGATCACTGCCCAGTGACCCCTGGGTTAGAGAGAGAGGGGAAATCAGCCAGGGTTCCTGCTCCTGATCAGTGCCCACTGACCCCTGGGTTAGAGAGAGAGCGGAAATCAGCCAGGGTCGCTGCTCCTGATCACTGCCCAGTGACCCCTGGGTTAGAGAGAGGGGAAATCAGCCAGGGTTCCTGCTCCTGATCACTGCCCAGTGACCCCTGGGTTAGAGAGAGAGGAAATCAGCCAGGGTTCCTGCTCCTGATCACCGCCCAGTGATCCCTGGGTTAGAGAGAGAAGGAAATCAGCCAGGGTTCCTGCACCTGATCACTGCCCAGTGACCTCTGGGTTAGAGAGAGAGAGGTAATATCAGCCAGGGTTCCTGCTCCTGATCACTGCCCAGTGACCCCTGGGTTGGAGAGAGAGGGGAAATCAGCCAGGGTTACTGCTCCTGATCACCGCCCAGTGATTCCCTGGGTTAGTGATAGAGGAAATCAGCCAGGGTTCCTGCTCCTGATCACTGCCCAGTGACCCCTGGGTTAGAGAGAGAGGGGAAATCAGCCAGGGTTCCTGCTCCTGATCACCGCCCAGTGATCCCTGGGTTAGAGAGAGGGAAATCAGCCAGGGTTCCTGCTCCTGATCACTGCCCAGTGACCCCTGGGTTAGAGAGAGGGAAATCAGCCAGGGTTCCTGCTCCTGATCCCTGCCCAGTGAACCCTGGGTTAGAGAGAGAGGGGAAATCAGCCAGGGTTCCTGCTCCTGATCATTGCCCAGTGACCCCTGGGTTAGAGAGAGGGAAATCAGCCAGGGTTCCTGCTCCTGATCATTGCCCAGTGACCCCTGGGTTAGAGAGAGGGAAATCAGCCAGGGTTCCTGCTCCTGATCACTGCCCAGTGAACCCTGGGTTAGAGAGAGGGAAATCAGCCAGGGTTCCTGCTCCTGATCACTGCCCAGTGAACCCTGGGTTGGAGAGAGGGGAAATCAGCCAGGGTTCCTGCTCCTGATCACTGCCCAGTGACCCCTGGGTTAGAGAGAGAGGGGAAATCAGCCAGTATTCCTGCTCCTGATCACTGCCCAGTGACCCCTGGGTTAGAGAGAGAGGGGAAATCAGCCAGTATTCCTGCTCCTGATCACTGCCCAGTGATCCCTGGGTTAGAGAGAGGGGAAATCAGCCAGGGTTCCTGCTCCTGATCACTGCCCAGTGACCCCTGGGTTGGAGAGAGGGGAAATCAGCCAGGGTTCCTGCTCCTGATCACTGCCCAGTGACCCCTGGGTTAGAGAGAGAGGGGAAATCAGCCAGTATTCCTGCTCCTGATCACTGCCCAGTGACCCCTGGGTTAGAGAGAGAGGGGAAATCAGCCAGTATTCCTGCTCCTGATCACTGCCCAGTGATCCCTGGGTTAGAGAGAGGGGAAATCAGCCAGGGTTCCTGCTCCTGATCAGTGCCCAGTGACCCCTGGGTTAGAGAGAGAGGGGAAATCAGCCAGGGTTCCTGCTCCTGATCACTGCCCAGTGACCCCTGGGTTAGAGAAAGGGGAAATGAGCCAGGGTTCCTGCTCCTGATCAGTGCCCAGTGACCCCTGGGTTAGAGAGAGAGGGGAAATCAGCCAGGGTTCCTGCTCCTGTTCACTGCCCAGTGACCCCTGGGTTAGAGAGAGGGAAATCAGCCAGGGCTCCTGCTCCTGATCACTGCCCAGTGACCCCTGGGTTAGAGAGAGGGGAAATCAGCCGGGGTCCCTGCTCCTGATCACTGCCCAGTGACCCCTGGGTTAGAGAGAGAGGGGAAATCAGCCAGGCTTCCTGCTCCTGATCACTGCCCAGTGACCCCTGGGTTAGAGAAAGGGGAAATCAGCCAGGGTTCCTGCTCCTGTTCACTGCCCAGTGACCCCTGGGTTAGAGAGAGGGAAGTCAGCCAGGGCTCCTGCTCCTGATCACTGCTCAGTGACCCCTGGGTTAGAGAGAGAGGCGAAATCAGCCAGGGCTCCTGCTCCTGATCACTGCCCAGTGACCCCTGGTTTAGAGAGAGAGGGGAAATCAGCCAGGGTTCCTGCTCCTGATCACTGCCCAGTGACCCCTGGGTTAGAGAGAGAGGGGAAATCAGCCAGGGTTCCTGCTCCTGATCAGTGCCCACTGACCCCTGGGTTAGAGAGAGAGCGGAAATCAGCCAGGGTCGCTGCTCCTGATCACTGCTCAGTGACCCCTGGGTCAGAGAGAGGGGAAATCAGCCAGGGTTCCTGCTCCTGATCACTGCCCAGTGACCCCTGGGTTAGAGCGAGAATGGAAATCAACCAGGGTTCCTGCTCCTGATCACTGCCCAGTGACCCCTGGGTTAGAGAGAGGGGGAAATCAGCCAGGGTTCCTGCTCCTGATCACCGCCCAGTGATCCCTGGGTTAGAGAGAGAAGGAAATCAGCCAGGGTTCCTGCACCTGATCACTGCCCAGTGACCTCTGGGTTAGAGAGAGAGAGGTAATATCAGCCAGGGTTCCTGCTCCTGATCACTGCCCAGTGACCCCTGGGTTGGAGAGAGAGGGGAAATCAGCCAGGGTTACTGCTCCTGATCACCGCCCAGTGATTCCCTGGGTTAGTGATAGAGGAAATCAGCCAGGGTTCCTGCTCCTGATCACTGCCCAGTGACCCCTGGGTTAGAGAGAGAGGGGAAATCAGCCAGGGTTCCTGCTCCTGATCACCGCCCAGTGATCCCTGGGTTAGAGAGAGATGGGAAATCAGCCAGGGTTCCTGCCCCTGATCACTGCCCAGTGACCCCTGGGTCAGAGAGAGGGGAAATCAGCCAGGGTTCCTGCTCCTGATCAGTGCCCAGTGACCCCTGGGTTAGAGAGAGGGGGAAATCAGGCAGGGTTCCTGCTCCTGATCACTGCCCAGTGACCCCTGGGTTAGAGCGAGAATGGAAATCAGCCAGGGTTCCTGCTCCTGATCACTGCCCAGTGACCCCTGGATTAGAGAGAGGGGAAATCAGCCAGGGTTCCTGCTCCTGATCACTGCCCAGTGATCCCTGGGTGAGAGAGAGGGGGAAATCAGCCAGGGTTCCTGCTCCTGATCACCGCCCAGTGATCCCTGGGTTCGAGAGGGGAAATCAGCCAGGGTTCCTGCTCCTGATCACTGCCCAGTGACCCCAGGGTTAGTGAGGAAATCAGCCAGGGTTCCTGCTCCTGATCACTGCCCAGTGATGCCTGGGTTAGAGAGAGGGGAAATCAGCCAGAGTTCCTGCTCGTGATCGCTGCCCAGTGACCCCTTGGTGAGAGAGAGAGGGGAAATCAGCTAGGGTTCCAGCTCCTGATCCCCGCCCAGTGACCCCTGGGTTAGAGAGAGGGAAATCAGCCAGGGTTTTTGCTCCTGATCACTGCCCAGTGACCCCTGGATGAAAGAAAAAAAAAATCAGCCAAAATCCCTACTCCTAACCCCTGCCCAGTGACCCCTAAATTAGAGAAAAATAAAAAATCAGCCAAAATTCCTTCTCCTAATCACTGCCCAGTGACCCCTGGGTGAGAGAGAGGGGAAATCAGCCAGGGTCCCTGCTCCTGATCCCTGCCCAGTGACCCCTGGGTGAGAGAGAGGGGAAATCAGCCAGGGTCCCTGCTCCTGATCCCTGCCCAGTGACCCCTGGGTTAGAGAGAGAGGGGAAATCAGCCAGGCTTCCTGCTCCTGATCACTGCCCAGTGACCCCTGGGTTAGAGAAAGGGGATATCAGCCAGGGTTCCTGCTCCTGTTCACTGCCCAGTGACCCCTGGGTTAGAGAGAGGGAAATCAGCCAGGGCTCCTGCTCCTGATCACTGCCCAGTGACCCCTGGGTTAGAGAGAGGGGAAATCAGCCGGGGTCCCGGCTCCTGATCACTGCCCAGTGACCCCTGGGTTAGAGAGAGAGGGGAAATCAGCCAGGCTTCCTGCTCCTGATCACTGCCCAGTGACCCCTGGGTTAGAGAAAGGGGAAATCAGCCAGGTTTCCTGCTCCTGTTCACTGCCCAGTGACCCCTGGGTTAGAGAGAGGGAAGTCAGCCAGGGCTCCTGCTCCTGATCACTGCCCAGTGACCCCTGGGTTAGAGAGAGAGGGGAAATCAGAAAGGGCTCCTGCTCCTGATCACTGCCCAGTGACCCCTGGTTTAGAGAGAGAGGGGAAATCAGCCAGGGTTCCTGCTCCTGATCACTGCCCAGTGACCCCTGGGTTAGAGAAAGGGGAAATCAGCCAGGGTTCCTGCTCCTGATCACTGCCCAGTGACCCCTGGGTTGGAGAGAGGGGAAATCAGCCAGGGTTCCTGCTCCTGATCACTGCCCAGTGACCCCTGGGTTAGAGAGAGAGGGGAAATCAGCCAGTATTCCTGCTCCTGATCACTGCCCAGTGACCCCTGGGTTAGAGAGAGAGGGGAAATCAGCCAGTATTCCTGCTCCTGATCACTGCCCAGTGATCCCTGGGTTAGAGAGAGGGGAAATCAGCCAGGGTTCCTGCTCCTGATCAGTGCCCAGTGACCCCTGGGTTAGAGAGAGAGGGGAAATCAGCCAGGGTTCCTGCTCCTGATCACTGCCCAGTGACCCCTGGGTTAGAGAAAGGGGAAATGAGCCAGGGTTCCTGCTCCTGATCAGTGCCCAGTGACCCCTGGGTTAGAGAGAGAGGGGAAATCAGCCAGGGTTCCTGCTCCTGTTCACTGCCCAGTGACCCCTGGGTTAGAGAGAGGGAAATCAGCCAGGGCTCCTGCTCCTGATCACTGCCCAGTGACCCCTGGGTTAGAGAGAGGGGAAATCAGCCGGGGTCCCTGCTCCTGATCACTGCCCAGTGACCCCTGGGTTAGAGAGAGAGGGGAAATCAGCCAGGCTTCCTGCTCCTGATCACTGCCCAGTGACCCCTGGGTTAGAGAAAGGGGAAATCAGCCAGGGTTCCTGCTCCTGTTCACTGCCCAGTGACCCCTGGGTTAGAGAGAGGGAAGTCAGCCAGGGCTCCTGCTCCTGATCACTGCTCAGTGACCCCTGGGTTAGAGAGAGAGGCGAAATCAGCCAGGGCTCCTGCTCCTGATCACTGCCCAGTGACCCCTGGTTTAGAGAGAGAGGGGAAATCAGCCAGGGTTCCTGCTCCTGATCACTGCCCAGTGACCCCTGGGTTAGAGAGAGAGGGGAAATCAGCCAGGGTTCCTGCTCCTGATCAGTGCCCACTGACCCCTGGGTTAGAGAGAGAGCGGAAATCAGCCAGGGTCGCTGCTCCTGATCACTGCTCAGTGACCCCTGGGTCAGAGAGAGGGGAAATCAGCCAGGGTTCCTGCTCCTGATCACTGCCCAGTGACCCCTGGGTTAGAGCGAGAATGGAAATCAACCAGGGTTCCTGCTCCTGATCACTGCCCAGTGACCCCTGGGTTAGAGAGAGGGGGAAATCAGCCAGGGTTCCTGCTCCTGATCACTGCCCAGTGACCCCTGGGTGAGAGAGAGGGGGAAATCAGCCAGGGTTCCTGCTCCTGATCACCGCCCAGTGATCCCTGGGTTAGAGAGAGAAGGAAATCAGCCAGGGTTCCTGCACCTGATCACTGCCCAGTGACCTCTGGGTTAGAGAGAGAGAGGTAATATCAGCCAGGGTTCCTGCTCCTGATCACTGCCCAGTGACCCCTGGGTTGGAGAGAGAGGGGAAATCAGCCAGGGTTACTGCTCCTGATCACCGCCCAGTGATTCCCTGGGTTAGTGATAGAGGAAATCAGCCAGGGTTCCTGCTCCTGATCACTGCCCAGTGATCCCTGGGTTAGAGAGAGAGGGGAAATCAGCCAGGGTTCCTGCTCCTGATCACCGCCCAGTGATCCCTGGGTTAGAGAGAGATGGGAAATCAGCCAGGGTTCCTGCCCCTGATCACTGCCCAGTGACCCCTGGGTCAGAGAGAGGGGAAATCAGCCAGGGTTCCTGCTCCTGATCAGTGCCCAGTGACCCCTGGGTTAGAGAGAGGGGAAATCAGCCAGGGTTCCTGCTCCTGATCACTGCCCAGTGACCCCTGGGTTAGAGAGAGGGGAAATCAGCCAGGGTTCCTGCTCCTGGTCACTGCCCAGTGGCCCCTGGGTTGGAGAGAGAGGGGAAATCAGCCAGGGTTCCTGTTCCTGATCACTGCCCAGTGACCCCTGGGTTAGAGAGAGGGGAAATGAGCCAGGGTTCCTGCTCCTGATCACCGCCCTGTGATACCTGGGTTAGAGAGAGAGGAAACAGCCAGGGTTCCTGCTCCTGATCACTGCCCAGTGACCCCTGGGTTAGAGAGAGAGGGGAAATCAGCCAGGGTTCCTGCTCCTGATCACAGCCCAGTGACCCCTGGGTTAGAGACAGAGGGGAAATCAGCCAGGGTTCCTGCTCCTGATCACCGCCCAGTGATCCCTGGGTTAGAGAGGGGAAATCAGCCAGGGTTCCTGCTCCTGATCACTGCCCAGTGACCCCTGGGTTAGAGAGAGTGGGGAAATCAGCCAGGGTTCCTGCTCCTGATCACTGCCCAGTGATCCCTGGGTTAGAGAGAGGAAATCAGCCAGGGTTCCTGCTCCTGATCACTGCCCAGTGACCCCTGGGTTAGAGAGGGGGAAATCAGCCAGGGTTCCTGCTCCTGATCACTGCCCAGTGACCCCTGGGTTAGAGAGAGGGGAAATCAGCCAGGGTTCCTGTTCCTGATCACGGCCCAGTGACCCCTGGGTTACAGACAGAGGGGAAATCAGCCAGGGTTCCTGCTCCTGATCACCGCCCAGTGATACCTGTGTTAGAGAGGGAGGAAATCAGCCAGGGTTCCTGCTCCTGATCACTGCCCAGTGACCCCTGGGTTAGAGTGAGAGGGGAAATCAGCCAGGGTTCCTGCTCCTGATCACAGCCCAGTGACCCCTGGGTTAGAGACAGAGGGGAAATCAGCCAGGGTTCCTGCTCCTGATCACCGCCCAGTGATCCCTGGGTTAGAGAGGGGAAATCAGCCAGGGTTCCTGCTCCTGTTCACTGCCCAGTGACCCCTGGGTTAGAGAGAGGGAAATCAGCCAGGGCTCCTGCTCGTGATCACTGCCCAGTGACCCCTGGGTTAGAGAGAGAGGGGAAATCAGCCAGGGCTCCTGCTGCTGATCACTGCCCAGTGACCCCTGGTTTAGAGCGAGAATGGAATTCAGCCAGGGTTCCTGCTCTTGATCACTGCCCAGTGACCCTGGGTTAGAGAGAGGGGAAATCAGCCAGAGTTCCTGCTCCTGATCACCGCCCAGTGATCCCTGGGTTAGAGAGGGGAAATCAGCCAGGGTTCCTGCTCCTGTTCACTGCCCAGTGACCCCTGGGTTAGAGAGAGGGAAATCAGCCAGGGCTCCTGCTCGTGATCACTGCCCAGTGACCCCTGGGTTAGAGAGAGAGGGGAAATCAGCCAGGGTTCCTGCTCCTGATCCTCGCCCAGTGACCCCTGTGTTAGTGAGAGGGAAATCAGCCAGGGTTCCTGCTCCTGATCACTGCCCAGTGACCCCTGGGTTCGAGAGAGAGGGGAAATCAGCCAGGGTTCCTGATCACTGCCCAGTGACCCCTGGGTTGGAGAGAGGGGAAATCAGCCAGGGTACCTGCTCCTGATCACTGCCCAGTGACCTCTGGGTTAGAGAGAGAGGGGAAATCAGCCAGTATTCCTGCTCCTGATCACTGCCCAGTGACCCCTGGGTTAGAGAGAGGGGAAATCAGCCAGGGTTCCTGTTCCTGATCACTGCCCAGTGACCCCTGGGTTAGAGAGAGGGGAAATCAGCCAGGGTTCCTGCTCCTGATCACCGCCCAGTGATCCCTGGGTTAGAGAGAGATGGGAAATCAGCCAGGGTTCCTGCCCCTGATCACTGCCCAGTGACCCCTGGGTTAGAGAGAGGGGAAATCAGCCAGGGTTCCTGCTCCTGATCAGTGCCCAGTGACCCCTGGGTTAGAGAGAGGGGAAATCAGCCAGGGTTCCTGCTCCTGATCACTGCCCAGTGACCCCTGGGTTAGAGAGAGGGGAAATCAGCCAGGGTTCCTGCTCCTGGTCACTGCCCAGTGGCCCCTGGGTTGGAGAGAGAGGGGAAATCAGCCAGGGTTCCTGTTCCTGATCACTGCCCAGTGACCCCTGGGTTAGAGAGAGGGGAAATGAGCCAGGGTTCCTGCTCCTGATCACCGCCCAGTGATACCTGGGTTAGAGAGAGAGGAAATCAGCCAGGGTTCCTGCTCCTGATCACTGCCCAGTGACCCCTGGGTTAGAGAGAGAGGGGAAATCAGCCAGGGTTCCTGCTCCTGATCACAGCCCAGTGACCCCTGGGTTAGAGACAGAGGGGAAATCAGCCAGGGTTCCTGCTCCTGATCACCGCCCAGTGATCCCTGGGTTAGAGAGGGGAAATCAGCCAGGGTTCCTGCTCCTGATCACTGCCCAGTGACCCCTGGGTTAGAGAGAGTGGGGAAATCAGCCAGGGTTCCTGCTCCTGATCACTGCCCAGTGATCCCTGGGTTAGAGAGAGGAAATCAGCCAGGGTTCCTGCTCCTGATCACTGCCCAGTGACCCCTGGGTTAGAGAGGGGGAAATCAGCCAGGGTTCCTGCTCCTGATCACTGCCCAGTGACCCCTGGGTTAGAGAGAGGGGAAATCAGCCAGGGTTCCTGTTCCTGATCACGGCCCAGTGACCCCTGGGTTATAGACAGAGGGGAAATCAGCCAGGGTTCCTGCTCCTGATCACCGCCCAGTGATACCTGTGTTAGAGAGGGAGGAAATCAGCCAGGGTTCCTGCTCCTGATCACTGCCCAGTGACCCCTGGGTTAGAGTGAGAGGGGAAATCAGCCAGGGTTCCTGCTCCTGATCACAGCCCAGTGACCCCTGGGTTAGAGACAGAGTGGAAATCAGCCAGGGTTCCTGCTCCTGATCACCGCCCAGTGATCCCTGGGTTAGAGAGGGGAAATCAGCCAGGCTTCCTGCTCCTGATCACTGCCCAGTGACCCCTGGGTTAGAGAGAGAGGGGAAATCAGCCAGGGTTCCTGCTCCTGATCACAGCCCAGTGACCCCTGGGTTAGAGACAGAGGGGAAATCAGCCAGGGTTCCTGCTCCTGTTCACTGCCCAGTGACCCCTGGGTTAGAGAGAGGGAAATCAGCCAGGGCTCCTGCTCCTGATCACTGCCCAGTGACCCCTGGGTTAGAGAGAGAGGGGAAATCAGCCAGGGCTCCTGCTGCTGATCACTGCCCAGTGACCCCTGGTTTAGAGCGAGAATGGAATTCAGCCAGGGTTCCTGCTCTTGATCACTGCCCAGTGACCCTGGGTTAGAGAGAGGGGAAATCAGCCAGAGTTCCTGCTCGTCATCGCTGCCCAGTGACCCCTGGGTTAGAGAGAGAGGGGAAATCAGCCAGGGTTCCTGCTCCTGATCCTCGCCCAGTGACCCCTGGGTTAGTGAGAGGGAAATCAGCCAGGGTTCCTGCTCCTGATCACTGCCCAGTGACCCCTGGGTTCGAGAGAGAGGGGAAATCAGCCAGGGTTCCTGCTCCTGATCACTGCCCAGTGACCTCTGGGTTAGAGAGAGAGGGGAAATCAGCCAGTATTCCTGCTCCTGGTCACTGCCCAGTGATCCCTGGGTTAGAGAGAGAGGGGAAATCAGCCAGGGTTCCTGCTCCTGATCACTGCCCAGTGACCCCTGGGTTAGAGAGAGGGGAAATCAGCCAGGGTTCCTGCTCCTGATCAGTGCCCAGTGACACCTGAGTTAGAGAGAGAGGGGAAATCAGCCAGGGTTCCTGCTCCTGATCACTGCCCAGTGACCCCTGGCTTAGAGAGAGGGGAAATCAGCCAGGGTTCCTGCTCCTGGTCACTGCCCAGTGGCCCCTGGGTTGGAGAGAGAGGGGAAATCAGCCAGGGTTCCTGTTCCTGATCACTGCCCAGTGACCCCTGGGTTAGAGAGAGGGGAAATGAGCCAGGGTTCCTGCTCCTGATCACCGCCCAGTGATACCTGGGTTAGAGAGAGAGGAAATCAGCCAGGGTTCCTGCTCCTGATCACTGCCCAGTGACCCCTGGGTTAGAGAGAGAGGGGAAATCAGCCAGGGTTCCTGCTCCTGATCACAGCCCAGTGACCCCTGGGTTAGAGACAGAGGGGAAATCAGCCAGGGTTCCTGCTCCTGATCACCGCCCAGTGATCCCTGGGTTAGAGAGGGGAAATCAGCCAGGGTTCCTGCTCCTGATCACTGCCCAGTGACCCCTGGGTTAGAGAGAGAGGGGAAATCAGCCAGGGTTCCTGCTCCTGATCACTGCCCAGTGATCCCTGGGTTGGAGAGGGGAAATCAGCCAGGGTTCCTGCTCCTGATCACCGCCCAGTGATCCCTGGGTTAGAGAGGGGAAATCAGCCAGGGTTCCTGCTGCTGATCACTGCCCAGTGACCCCTGGGTGAGAGAGAGGGAAATCAGCCAGAGTTCCTGCTCGTGATCACTGCCCAGTGACCCCTGGGTTAGAGAGAGGGGAAATCAGCCAGGGTTCCTGCTCCTGATCACTGCCCAGTGACCCCTGGGTTAGAGAGAGGGGAAATCAGCCAGGTTTCCTGTTCCTGATCACGGCCCAGTGACCCCTGGGTTACAGACAGAGGGGAAATCAGCCAGGGTTCCTGCTCCTGATCACCGCCCAGTGATACCTGTGTTAGAGAGGGAGGAAATCAGCCAGGGTTCCTGCTCCTGATCACTGCCCAGTGACCCCTGGGTTAGAGTGAGAGGGGAAATCAGCCAGGGTTCCTGCTCCTGATCACAGCCCAGTGACCCCTGGGTTAGAGACAGAGGGGAAATCAGCCAGGGTTCCTGCTCCTGATCACCGCCCAGTGATCCCTGGGTGAGAGAGGGGAAATCAGCCAGGCTTCCTGCTCCTGTTCACTGCCCAGTGACCCCTGGGTTAGAGAGAGGGAAATCAGCCAGGGCTCCTGCTGCTGATCACTGCCCAGTGACCCCTGGTTTAGAGCGAGAATGGAATTCAGCCAGGGTTCCTGCTCTTGATCACTGCCCAGTGACCCTAGGTTAGAGAGAGGGGAAATCAGCCAGAGTTCCTGCTCGTCATCGCTGCCCAGTGACCCCTGGGTTAGAGAGAGAGGGGAAATCAGCCAGGGTTCCTGCTCCTGATCCTCGCCCAGTGACCCCTGGGTTAGTGAGAGGGAAATCAGCCAGGGTTCCTGCTCCTGATCACTGCCCAGTGACCCCTGGGTTCGAGAGAGAGGGGAAATCAGCCAGGGTTCCTGCTCCTGATCACTGCCCAGTGACCTCTGGGTTAGAGAGAGAGGGGAAATCAGCCAGTATTCCTGCTCCTGATCACTGCCCAGTGATCCCTGGGTTAGAGAGAGAGGGGAAATCAGCCAGGGTTCCTGCTCCTGATCACTGCCCAGTGACCCCTGGGTTAGAGAGAGGGGAAATCAGCCAGGGTTCCTGCTCCTGATCAGTGCCCAGTGACACCTGAGTTAGAGAGAGAGGGGAAATCAGCCAGGGTTCCTGCTCCTGATCACTGCCCAGTGACCCCTGGCTTAGAGAGAGGGGAAATCAGCCAGGGTTCCTGCTCCTGGTCACTGCCCAGTGGCCCCTGGGTTGGAGAGAGAGGGGAAATCAGCCAGGGTTCCTGTTCCTGATCACTGCCCAGTGACCCCTGGGTTAGAGAGAGGGGAAATGAGCCAGGGTTCCTGCTCCTGATCACCGCCCAGTGATACCTGGGTTAGAGAGAGAGGAAATCAGCCAGGGTTCCTGCTCCTGATCACTGCCCAGTGACCCCTGGGTTAGAGAGAGAGGGGAAATCAGCCAGGGTTCCTGCTCCTGATCACAGCCCAGTGACCCCTGGGTTAGAGACAGAGGGGAAATCAGCCAGGGTTCCTGCTCCTGATCACCGCCCAGTGATCCCTGGGTTAGAGAGGGGAAATCAGCCAGGGTTCCTGCTCCTGATCACTGCCCAGTGACCCCTGGGTTAGAGAGAGAGGGGAAATCAGCCAGGGTTCCTGCTCCTGATCACTGCCCAGTGATCCCTGGGTTGGAGAGGGGAAATCAGCCAGGGTTCCTGCTCCTGATCACCGCCCAGTGATCCCTGGGTTAGAGAGGGGAAATCAGCCAGGGTTCCTGCTGCTGATCACTGCCCAGTGACCCCTGGGTGAGAGAGAGGGAAATCAGCCAGAGTTCCTGCTCGTGATCACTGCCCAGTGACCCCTGGGTTAGAGAGAGGGGAAATCAGCCAGGGTTCCTGCTCCTGATCACTGCCCAGTGACCCCTGGGTTAGAGAGAGGGGAAATCAGCCAGGTTTCCTGTTCCTGATCACGGCCCAGTGACCCCTGGGTTACAGACAGAGGGGAAATCAGCCAGGGTTCCTGCTCCTGATCACCGCCCAGTGATACCTGTGTTAGAGAGGGAGGAAATCAGCCAGGGTTCCTGCTCCTGATCACTGCCCAGTGACCCCTGGGTTAGAGTGAGAGGGGAAATCAGCCAGGGTTCCTGCTCCTGATCACAGCCCAGTGACCCCTGGGTTAGAGACAGAGGGGAAATCAGCCAGGGTTCCTGCTCCTGATCACCGCCCAGTGATCCCTGGGTTAGAGAGGGGAAATCAGCCAGGTTTCCTGCTCCTGATCACTGCCCAGTGACCCCTGGGTTAGAGAGAGGGAAATCAGCCAGGGTTCCTGCTCCTGATCACTGCCCAGTGACCCCTGGGTTAGAGAGAGAGGGGAAATCAGCCAGGGTTCCTGCTCCTGATCACTGCCCAGTGATCCCTGGGTTGGAGAGAGGGGAAATCAGCCAGGGTTCCTGCTCCTGATCACTGCCCAGTGACCCCTGGGTTAGAGAGAGAGGGGAAATCAGCCAGGGTTCCTGCTCCTGATCACCGCCCAGTGATCCCTGGGTTAGAGAGAGATGGGAAATCAGCCAGGGTTCCTGCCCCTGATCACTGCCCAGTGACCCCTGGGTCAGAGAGAGGGGAAATCAGCCAGGGTTCCTGCTCCTGATCAGTGCCCAGTGACCCCTGGGTTAGAGAGAGGGGGAAATCAGGCAGGGTTCCTGCTCCTGATCACTGCCCAGTGACCCCTGGGTTAGAGCGAGAATGGAAATCAGCCAGGGTTCCTGCTCCTGATCACTGCCCAGTGACCCCTGGATTAGAGAGAGGGGAAATCAGCCAGGGTTCCTGCTCCTGATCACTGCCCAGTGATCCCTGGGTGAGAGAGAGGGGGAAATCAGCCAGGGTTCCTGCTCCTGATCACCGCCCAGTGATCCCTGGGTTCGAGAGGGGAAATCAGCCAGGGTTCCTGCTCCTGATCACTGCCCAGTGACCCCAGGGTTAGTGAGGAAATCAGCCAGGGTTCCTGCTCCTGATCACTGCCCAGTGATGCCTGGGTTAGAGAGAGGGGAAATCAGCCAGAGTTCCTGCTCGTGATCGCTGCCCAGTGACCCCTTGGTGAGAGAGAGAGGGGAAATCAGCTAGGGTTCCAGCTCCTGATCCCCGCCCAGTGACCCCTGGGTTAGAGAGAGGGAAATCAGCCAGGGTTTTTGCTCCTGATCACTGCCCAGTGACCCCTGGATGAAAGAAAAAAAAAATCAGCCAAAATCCCTACTCCTAACCCCTGCCCAGTGACCCCTAAATTAGAGAAAAATAAAAAATCAGCCAAAATTCCTTCTCCTAATCACTGCCCAGTGACCCCTGGGTGAGAGAGAGGGGAAATCAGCCAGGGTCCCTGCTCCTGATCCCTGCCCAGTGACCCCTGGGTGAGAGAGAGGGGAAATCAGCCAGGGTCCCTGCTCCTGATCCCTGCCCAGTGACCCCTGGGTTAGAGAGAGAGGGGAAATCAGCCAGGCTTCCTGCTCCTGATCACTGCCCAGTGACCCCTGGGTTAGAGAAAGGGGATATCAGCCAGGGTTCCTGCTCCTGTTCACTGCCCAGTGACCCCTGGGTTAGAGAGAGGGAAATCAGCCAGGGCTCCTGCTCCTGATCACTGCCCAGTGACCCCTGGGTTAGAGAGAGGGGAAATCAGCCGGGGTCCCGGCTCCTGATCACTGCCCAGTGACCCCTGGGTTAGAGAGAGAGGGGAAATCAGCCAGGCTTCCTGCTCCTGATCACTGCCCAGTGACCCCTGGGTTAGAGAAAGGGGAAATCAGCCAGGTTTCCTGCTCCTGTTCACTGCCCAGTGACCCCTGGGTTAGAGAGAGGGAAGTCAGCCAGGGCTCCTGCTCCTGATCACTGCCCAGTGACCCCTGGGTTAGAGAGAGAGGGGAAATCAGAAAGGGCTCCTGCTCCTGATCACTGCCCAGTGACCCCTGGTTTAGAGAGAGAGGGGAAATCAGCCAGGGTTCCTGCTCCTGATCACTGCCCAGTGACCCCTGGGTTAGAGAAAGGGGAAATCAGCCAGGGTTCCTGCTCCTGATCACTGCCCAGTGACCCCTGGGTTGGAGAGAGGGGAAATCAGCCAGGGTTCCTGCTCCTGATCACTGCCCAGTGACCCCTGGGTTAGAGAGAGAGGGGAAATCAGCCAGTATTCCTGCTCCTGATCACTGCCCAGTGACCCCTGGGTTAGAGAGAGAGGGGAAATCAGCCAGTATTCCTGCTCCTGATCACTGCCCAGTGATCCCTGGGTTAGAGAGAGGGGAAATCAGCCAGGGTTCCTGCTCCTGATCAGTGCCCAGTGACCCCTGGGTTAGAGAGAGAGGGGAAATCAGCCAGGGTTCCTGCTCCTGATCACTGCCCAGTGACCCCTGGGTTAGAGAAAGGGGAAATGAGCCAGGGTTCCTGCTCCTGATCAGTGCCCAGTGACCCCTGGGTTAGAGAGAGAGGGGAAATCAGCCAGGGTTCCTGCTCCTGTTCACTGCCCAGTGACCCCTGGGTTAGAGAGAGGGAAATCAGCCAGGGCTCCTGCTCCTGATCACTGCCCAGTGACCCCTGGGTTAGAGAGAGGGGAAATCAGCCGGGGTCCCTGCTCCTGATCACTGCCCAGTGACCCCTGGGTTAGAGAGAGAGGGGAAATCAGCCAGGCTTCCTGCTCCTGATCACTGCCCAGTGACCCCTGGGTTAGAGAAAGGGGAAATCAGCCAGGGTTCCTGCTCCTGTTCACTGCCCAGTGACCCCTGGGTTAGAGAGAGGGAAGTCAGCCAGGGCTCCTGCTCCTGATCACTGCTCAGTGACCCCTGGGTTAGAGAGAGAGGCGAAATCAGCCAGGGCTCCTGCTCCTGATCACTGCCCAGTGACCCCTGGTTTAGAGAGAGAGGGGAAATCAGCCAGGGTTCCTGCTCCTGATCACTGCCCAGTGACCCCTGGGTTAGAGAGAGAGGGGAAATCAGCCAGGGTTCCTGCTCCTGATCAGTGCCCACTGACCCCTGGGTTAGAGAGAGAGCGGAAATCAGCCAGGGTCGCTGCTCCTGATCACTGCTCAGTGACCCCTGGGTCAGAGAGAGGGGAAATCAGCCAGGGTTCCTGCTCCTGATCACTGCCCAGTGACCCCTGGGTTAGAGCGAGAATGGAAATCAACCAGGGTTCCTGCTCCTGATCACTGCCCAGTGACCCCTGGGTTAGAGAGAGGGGGAAATCAGCCAGGGTTCCTGCTCCTGATCACTGCCCAGTGACCCCTGGGTGAGAGAGAGGGGGAAATCAGCCAGGGTTCCTGCTCCTGATCACCGCCCAGTGATCCCTGGGTTAGAGAGAGAAGGAAATCAGCCAGGGTTCCTGCACCTGATCACTGCCCAGTGACCTCTGGGTTAGAGAGAGAGAGGTAATATCAGCCAGGGTTCCTGCTCCTGATCACTGCCCAGTGACCCCTGGGTTGGAGAGAGAGGGGAAATCAGCCAGGGTTACTGCTCCTGATCACCGCCCAGTGATTCCCTGGGTTAGTGATAGAGGAAATCAGCCAGGGTTCCTGCTCCTGATCACTGCCCAGTGACCCCTGGGTTAGAGAGAGAGGGGAAATCAGCCAGGGTTCCTGCTCCTGATCACCGCCCAGTGATCCCTGGGTTAGAGAGAGATGGGAAATCAGCCAGGGTTCCTGCCCCTGATCACTGCCCAGTGACCCCTGGGTCAGAGAGAGGGGAAATCAGCCAGGGTTCCTGCTCCTGATCAGTGCCCAGTGACCCCTGGGTTAGAGAGAGGGGAAATCAGCCAGGGTTCCTGCTCCTGATCACTGCCCAGTGACCCCTGGGTTAGAGAGAGGGGAAATCAGCCAGGGTTCCTGCTCCTGGTCACTGCCCAGTGGCCCCTGGGTTGGAGAGAGAGGGGAAATCAGCCAGGGTTCCTGTTCCTGATCACTGCCCAGTGACCCCTGGGTTAGAGAGAGGGGAAATGAGCCAGGGTTCCTGCTCCTGATCACCGCCCTGTGATACCTGGGTTAGAGAGAGTGGGGAAATCAGCCAGGGTTCCTGCTCCTGATCACTGCCCAGTGATCCCTGGGTTAGAGAGAGGAAATCAGCCAGGGTTCCTGCTCCTGATCACTGCCCAGTGACCCCTGGGTTAGAGAGGGGGAAATCAGCCAGGGTTCCTGCTCCTGATCACTGCCCAGTGACCCCTGGGTTAGAGAGAGGGGAAATCAGCCAGGGTTCCTGTTCCTGATCACGGCCCAGTGACCCCTGGGTTACAGACAGAGGGGAAATCAGCCAGGGTTCCTGCTCCTGATCACCGCCCAGTGATACCTGTGTTAGAGAGGGAGGAAATCAGCCAGGGTTCCTGCTCCTGATCACTGCCCAGTGACCCCTGGGTTAGAGTGAGAGGGGAAATCAGCCAGGGTTCCTGCTCCTGATCACAGCCCAGTGACCCCTGGGTTAGAGACAGAGGGGAAATCAGCCAGGGTTCCTGCTCCTGATCACCGCCCAGTGATCCCTGGGTTAGAGAGGGGAAATCAGCCAGGGTTCCTGCTCCTGTTCACTGCCCAGTGACCCCTGGGTTAGAGAGAGGGAAATCAGCCAGGGCTCCTGCTCGTGATCACTGCCCAGTGACCCCTGGGTTAGAGAGAGAGGGGAAATCAGCCAGGGCTCCTGCTGCTGATCACTGCCCAGTGACCCCTGGTTTAGAGCGAGAATGGAATTCAGCCAGGGTTCCTGCTCTTGATCACTGCCCAGTGACCCTGGGTTAGAGAGAGGGGAAATCAGCCAGAGTTCCTGCTCCTGATCACCGCCCAGTGATCCCTGGGTTAGAGAGGGGAAATCAGCCAGGGTTCCTGCTCCTGTTCACTGCCCAGTGACCCCTGGGTTAGAGAGAGGGAAATCAGCCAGGGCTCCTGCTCGTGATCACTGCCCAGTGACCCCTGGGTTAGAGAGAGAGGGGAAATCAGCCAGGGTTCCTGCTCCTGATCCTCGCCCAGTGACCCCTGTGTTAGTGAGAGGGAAATCAGCCAGGGTTCCTGCTCCTGATCACTGCCCAGTGACCCCTGGGTTCGAGAGAGAGGGGAAATCAGCCAGGGTTCCTGATCACTGCCCAGTGACCCCTGGGTTGGAGAGAGGGGAAATCAGCCAGGGTACCTGCTCCTGATCACTGCCCAGTGACCTCTGGGTTAGAGAGAGAGGGGAAATCAGCCAGTATTCCTGCTCCTGATCACTGCCCAGTGACCCCTGGGTTAGAGAGAGGGGAAATCAGCCAGGGTTCCTGTTCCTGATCACTGCCCAGTGACCCCTGGGTTAGAGAGAGGGGAAATCAGCCAGGGTTCCTGCTCCTGATCACCGCCCAGTGATCCCTGGGTTAGAGAGAGATGGGAAATCAGCCAGGGTTCCTGCCCCTGATCACTGCCCAGTGACCCCTGGGTTAGAGAGAGGGGAAATCAGCCAGGGTTCCTGCTCCTGATCAGTGCCCAGTGACCCCTGGGTTAGAGAGAGGGGAAATCAGCCAGGGTTCCTGCTCCTGATCACTGCCCAGTGACCCCTGGGTTAGAGAGAGGGGAAATCAGCCAGGGTTCCTGCTCCTGGTCACTGCCCAGTGGCCCCTGGGTTGGAGAGAGAGGGGAAATCAGCCAGGGTTCCTGTTCCTGATCACTGCCCAGTGACCCCTGGGTTAGAGAGAGGGGAAATGAGCCAGGGTTCCTGCTCCTGATCACCGCCCAGTGATACCTGGGTTAGAGAGAGAGGAAATCAGCCAGGGTTCCTGCTCCTGATCACTGCCCAGTGACCCCTGGGTTAGAGAGAGAGGGGAAATCAGCCAGGGTTCCTGCTCCTGATCACAGCCCAGTGACCCCTGGGTTAGAGACAGAGGGGAAATCAGCCAGGGTTCCTGCTCCTGATCACCGCCCAGTGATCCCTGGGTTAGAGAGGGGAAATCAGCCAGGGTTCCTGCTCCTGATCACTGCCCAGTGACCCCTGGGTTAGAGAGAGTGGGGAAATCAGCCAGGGTTCCTGCTCCTGATCACTGCCCAGTGATCCCTGGGTTAGAGAGAGGAAATCAGCCAGGGTTCCTGCTCCTGATCACTGCCCAGTGACCCCTGGGTTAGAGAGGGGGAAATCAGCCAGGGTTCCTGCTCCTGATCACTGCCCAGTGACCCCTGGGTTAGAGAGAGGGGAAATCAGCCAGGGTTCCTGTTCCTGATCACGGCCCAGTGACCCCTGGGTTATAGACAGAGGGGAAATCAGCCAGGGTTCCTGCTCCTGATCACCGCCCAGTGATACCTGTGTTAGAGAGGGAGGAAAT
Organism: Pristiophorus japonicus; assembly: GCF_044704955.1. Classification (NCBI taxonomy): domain Eukaryota; kingdom Metazoa; phylum Chordata; class Chondrichthyes; family Pristiophoridae; genus Pristiophorus; species Pristiophorus japonicus. The sequence goes on from NW_027251083.1 coordinate 56,496, forward strand.
CAGCCAGGGTTCCTGCTCCTGATCACTGCCCAGTGACCCCTGGGTTAGAGTGAGAGGGGAAATCAGCCAGGGTTCCTGCTCCTGATCACAGCCCAGTGACCCCTGGGTTAGAGACAGAGGGGAAATCAGCCAGGGTTCCTGCTCCTGATCACCGCCCAGTGATCCCTGGGTTAGAGAGGGGAAATCAGCCAGGCTTCCTGCTCCTGATCACTGCCCAGTGACCCCTGGGTTAGAGAGAGAGGGGAAATCAGCCAGGGTTCCTGCTCCTGATCACAGCCCAGTGACCCCTGGGTTAGAGACAGAGGGGAAATCAGCCAGGGTTCCTGCTCCTGTTCACTGCCCAGTGACCCCTGGGTTAGAGAGAGGGAAATCAGCCAGGGCTCCTGCTCCTGATCACTGCCCAGTGACCCCTGGGTTAGAGAGAGAGGGGAAATCAGCCAGGGCTCCTGCTGCTGATCACTGCCCAGTGACCCCTGGTTTAGAGCGAGAATGGAATTCAGCCAGGGTTCCTGCTCTTGATCACTGCCCAGTGACCCTGGGTTAGAGAGAGGGGAAATCAGCCAGAGTTCCTGCTCGTCATCGCTGCCCAGTGACCCCTGGGTTAGAGAGAGAGGGGAAATCAGCCAGGGTTCCTGCTCCTGATCCTCGCCCAGTGACCCCTGGGTTAGTGAGAGGGAAATCAGCCAGGGTTCCTGCTCCTGATCACTGCCCAGTGACCCCTGGGTTCGAGAGAGAGGGGAAATCAGCCAGGGTTCCTGCTCCTGATCACTGCCCAGTGACCTCTGGGTTAGAGAGAGAGGGGAAATCAGCCAGTATTCCTGCTCCTGGTCACTGCCCAGTGATCCCTGGGTTAGAGAGAGAGGGGAAATCAGCCAGGGTTCCTGCTCCTGATCACTGCCCAGTGACCCCTGGGTTAGAGAGAGGGGAAATCAGCCAGGGTTCCTGCTCCTGATCAGTGCCCAGTGACCCCTGGGTTAGAGAGAGGGAAATCAGCCAGGGCTCCTGCTGCTGATCACTGCCCAGTGACCCCTGGTTTAGAGCGAGAATGGAATTCAGCCAGGGTTCCTGCTCTTGATCACTGCCCAGTGACCCTAGGTTAGAGAGAGGGGAAATCAGCCAGAGTTCCTGCTCGTCATCGCTGCCCAGTGACCCCTGGGTTAGAGAGAGAGGGGAAATCAGCCAGGGTTCCTGCTCCTGATCCTCGCCCAGTGACCCCTGGGTTAGTGAGAGGGAAATCAGCCAGGGTTCCTGCTCCTGATCACTGCCCAGTGACCCCTGGGTTCGAGAGAGAGGGGAAATCAGCCAGGGTTCCTGCTCCTGATCACTGCCCAGTGACCTCTGGGTTAGAGAGAGAGGGGAAATCAGCCAGTATTCCGGCTCCTGATCACTGCCCAGTGATCCCTGGGTTAGAGAGAGAGGGGAAATCAGCCAGGGTTCCTGCTCCTGATCACTGCCCAGTGACCCCTGGGTTAGAGAGAGGGGAAATCAGCCAGGGTTCCTGCTCCTGATCAGTGCCCAGTGACACCTGAGTTAGAGAGAGAGGGGAAATCAGCCAGGGTTCCTGCTCCTGATCACTGCCCAGTGACCCCTGGCTTAGAGAGAGGGGAAATCAGCCAGGGTTCCTGCTCCTGGTCACTGCCCAGTGGCCCCTGGGTTGGAGAGAGAGGGGAAATCAGCCAGGGTTCCTGTTCCTGATCACTGCCCAGTGACCCCTGGGTTAGAGAGAGGGGAAATGAGCCAGGGTTCCTGCTCCTGATCACCGCCCAGTGATACCTGGGTTAGAGAGAGAGGAAATCAGCCAGGGTTCCTGCTCCTGATCACTGCCCAGTGACCCCTGGGTTAGAGAGAGAGGGGAAATCAGCCAGGGTTCCTGCTCCTGATCACAGCCCAGTGACCCCTGGGTTAGAGACAGAGGGGAAATCAGCCAGGGTTCCTGCTCCTGATCACCGCCCAGTGATCCCTGGGTTAGAGAGGGGAAATCAGCCAGGGTTCCTGCTCCTGATCACTGCCCAGTGACCCCTGGGTTAGAGAGAGAGGGGAAATCAGCCAGGGTTCCTGCTCCTGATCACTGCCCAGTGATCCCTGGGTTGGAGAGGGGAAATCAGCCAGGGTTCCTGCTCCTGATCACCGCCCAGTGATCCCTGGGTTAGAGAGGGGAAATCAGCCAGGGTTCCTGCTGCTGATCACTGCCCAGTGACCCCTGGGTGAGAGAGAGGGAAATCAGCCAGAGTTCCTGCTCGTGATCACTGCCCAGTGACCCCTGGGTTAGAGAGAGGGGAAATCAGCCAGGGTTCCTGCTCCTGATCACTGCCCAGTGACCCCTGGGTTAGAGAGAGGGGAAATCAGCCAGGTTTCCTGTTCCTGATCACGGCCCAGTGACCCCTGGGTTACAGACAGAGGGGAAATCAGCCAGGGTTCCTGCTCCTGATCACCGCCCAGTGATACCTGTGTTAGAGAGGGAGGAAATCAGCCAGGGTTCCTGCTCCTGATCACTGCCCAGTGACCCCTGGGTTAGAGTGAGAGGGGAAATCAGCCAGGGTTCCTGCTCCTGATCACAGCCCAGTGACCCCTGGGTTAGAGACAGAGGGGAAATCAGCCAGGGTTCCTGCTCCTGATCACCGCCCAGTGATCCCTGGGTTAGAGAGGGGAAATCAGCCAGGTTTCCTGCTCCTGATCACTGCCCAGTGACCCCTGGGTTAGAGAGAGGGAAATCAGCCAGGGTTCCTGCTCCTGATCACTGCCCAGTGACCCCTGGGTTAGAGAGAGAGGGGAAATCAGCCAGGGTTCCTGCTCCTGATCACTGCCCAGTGATCCCTGGGTTGGAGAGAGGGGAAATCAGCCAGGGTTCCTGCTCCTGATCACTGCCCAGTGACCCCTGGGTTAGAGAGAGAGGGGAAATCAGCCAGGGTTCCTGCTCCTGATCACCGCCCAGTGATCCCTGGGTTAGAGAGAGATGGGAAATCAGCCAGGGTTCCTGCCCCTGATCACTGCCCAGTGACCCCTGGGTCAGAGAGAGGGGAAATCAGCCAGGGTTCCTGCTCCTGATCAGTGCCCAGTGACCCCTGGGTTAGAGAGAGGGGGAAATCAGGCAGGGTTCCTGCTCCTGATCACTGCCCAGTGACCCCTGGGTTAGAGCGAGAATGGAAATCAGCCAGGGTTCCTGCTCCTGATCACTGCCCAGTGACCCCTGGATTAGAGAGAGGGGAAATCAGCCAGGGTTCCTGCTCCTGATCACTGCCCAGTGATCCCTGGGTGAGAGAGAGGGGGAAATCAGCCAGGGTTCCTGCTCCTGATCACCGCCCAGTGATCCCTGGGTTCGAGAGGGGAAATCAGCCAGGGTTCCTGCTCCTGATCACTGCCCAGTGACCCCAGGGTTAGTGAGGAAATCAGCCAGGGTTCCTGCTCCTGATCACTGCCCAGTGATGCCTGGGTTAGAGAGAGGGGAAATCAGCCAGAGTTCCTGCTCGTGATCGCTGCCCAGTGACCCCTTGGTGAGAGAGAGAGGGGAAATCAGCTAGGGTTCCAGCTCCTGATCCCCGCCCAGTGACCCCTGGGTTAGAGAGAGGGAAATCAGCCAGGGTTTTTGCTCCTGATCACTGCCCAGTGACCCCTGGATGAAAGAAAAAAAAAATCAGCCAAAATCCCTACTCCTAACCCCTGCCCAGTGACCCCTAAATTAGAGAAAAATAAAAAATCAGCCAAAATTCCTTCTCCTAATCACTGCCCAGTGACCCCTGGGTGAGAGAGAGGGGAAATCAGCCAGGGTCCCTGCTCCTGATCCCTGCCCAGTGACCCCTGGGTGAGAGAGAGGGGAAATCAGCCAGGGTCCCTGCTCCTGATCCCTGCCCAGTGACCCCTGGGTTAGAGAGAGAGGGGAAATCAGCCAGGCTTCCTGCTCCTGATCACTGCCCAGTGACCCCTGGGTTAGAGAAAGGGGATATCAGCCAGGGTTCCTGCTCCTGTTCACTGCCCAGTGACCCCTGGGTTAGAGAGAGGGAAATCAGCCAGGGCTCCTGCTCCTGATCACTGCCCAGTGACCCCTGGGTTAGAGAGAGGGGAAATCAGCCGGGGTCCCGGCTCCTGATCACTGCCCAGTGACCCCTGGGTTAGAGAGAGAGGGGAAATCAGCCAGGCTTCCTGCTCCTGATCACTGCCCAGTGACCCCTGGGTTAGAGAAAGGGGAAATCAGCCAGGTTTCCTGCTCCTGTTCACTGCCCAGTGACCCCTGGGTTAGAGAGAGGGAAGTCAGCCAGGGCTCCTGCTCCTGATCACTGCCCAGTGACCCCTGGGTTAGAGAGAGAGGGGAAATCAGAAAGGGCTCCTGCTCCTGATCACTGCCCAGTGACCCCTGGTTTAGAGAGAGAGGGGAAATCAGCCAGGGTTCCTGCTCCTGATCACTGCCCAGTGACCCCTGGGTTAGAGAGAGGGGAAATCAGCCAGGGTTCCTGCTCCTGATCACTGCCCAGTGACCCCTGGGTTAGAGAGAGGGGAAATCAGCCAGGGTTCCTGCTCCTGATCACTGCCCAGTGACCCCTGGGTTGGAGAGAGGGGAAATCAGCCAGGGTTCCTGCTCCTGATCACTGCCCAGTGACCCCTGGGTTAGAGAGAGAGGGGAAATCAGCCAGTATTCCTGCTCCTGATCACTGCCCAGTGACCCCTGGGTTAGAGAGAGAGGGGAAATCAGCCAGGGTTCCTGCTCCTGATCAGTGCCCAGTGACCCCTGGGTTAGAGAGAGAGGGGAAATCAGCCAGGGTTCCTGCTCCTGATCACTGCCCAGTGACCCCTGGGTTAGAGAAAGGGGAAATGAGCCAGGGTTCCTGCTCCTGATCAGTGCCCAGTGACCCCTGGGTTAGAGAGAGAGGGGAAATCAGCCAGGGTTCCTGCTCCTGTTCACTGCCCAGTGACCCCTGGGTTAGAGAGAGGGAAATCAGCCAGGGCTCCTGCTCCTGATCACTGCCCAGTGACCCCTGGGTTAGAGAGAGGGGAAATCAGCCGGGGTCCCTGCTCCTGATCACTGCCCAGTGACCCCTGGGTTAGAGAGAGAGGGGAAATCAGCCAGGCTTCCTGCTCCTGATCACTGCCCAGTGACCCCTGGGTTAGAGAAAGGGGAAATCAGCCAGGGTTCCTGCTCCTGTTCACTGCCCAGTGACCCCTGGGTTAGAGAGAGGGAAGTCAGCCAGGGCTCCTGCTCCTGATCACTGCTCAGTGACCCCTGGGTTAGAGAGAGAGGCGAAATCAGCCAGGGCTCCTGCTCCTGATCACTGCCCAGTGACCCCTGGTTTAGAGAGAGAGGGGAAATCAGCCAGGGTTCCTGCTCCTGATCACTGCCCAGTGACCCCTGGGTTAGAGAGAGAGGGGAAATCAGCCAGGGTTCCTGCTCCTGATCAGTGCCCACTGACCCCTGGGTTAGAGAGAGAGCGGAAATCAGCCAGGGTCGCTGCTCCTGATCACTGCTCAGTGACCCCTGGGTCAGAGAGAGGGGAAATCAGCCAGGGTTCCTGCTCCTGATCACTGCCCAGTGACCCCTGGGTTAGAGCGAGAATGGAAATCAACCAGGGTTCCTGCTCCTGATCACTGCCCAGTGACCCCTGGGTTAGAGAGAGGGGGAAATCAGCCAGGGTTCCTGCTCCTGATCACTGCCCAGTGACCCCTGGGTGAGAGAGAGGGGGAAATCAGCCAGGGTTCCTGCTCCTGATCACCGCCCAGTGATCCCTGGGTTAGAGAGAGAAGGAAATCAGCCAGGGTTCCTGCACCTGATCACTGCCCAGTGACCTCTGGGTTAGAGAGAGAGAGGTAATATCAGCCAGGGTTCCTGCTCCTGATCACTGCCCAGTGACCCCTGGGTTGGAGAGAGAGGGGAAATCAGCCAGGGTTACTGCTCCTGATCACCGCCCAGTGATTCCCTGGGTTAGTGATAGAGGAAATCAGCCAGGGTTCCTGCTCCTGATCACTGCCCAGTGACCCCTGGGTTAGAGAGAGAGGGGAAATCAGCCAGGGTTCCTGCTCCTGATCACCGCCCAGTGATCCCTGGGTTAGAGAGAGATGGGAAATCAGCCAGGGTTCCTGCCCCTGATCACTGCCCAGTGACCCCTGGGTCAGAGAGAGGGGAAATCAGCCAGGGTTCCTGCTCCTGATCAGTGCCCAGTGACCCCTGGGTTAGAGAGAGGGGAAATCAGCCAGGGTTCCTGCTCCTGATCACTGCCCAGTGACCCCTGGGTTAGAGAGAGGGGAAATCAGCCAGGGTTCCTGCTCCTGGTCACTGCCCAGCGGCCCCTGGGTTGGAGAGAGAGGGGAAATCAGCCAGGGTTCCTGTTCCTGATCACTGCCCAGTGACCCCTGGGTTAGAGAGAGGGGAAATGAGCCAGGGTTCCTGCTCCTGATCACCGCCCTGTGATACCTGGGTTAGAGAGAGTGGGGAAATCAGCCAGGGTTCCTGCTCCTGATCACTGCCCAGTGATCCCTGGGTTAGAGAGAGGAAATCAGCCAGGGTTCCTGCTCCTGATCACTGCCCAGTGACCCCTGGGTTAGAGAGGGGGAAATCAGCCAGGGTTCCTGCTCCTGATCACTGCCCAGTGACCCCTGGGTTAGAGAGAGGGGAAATCAGCCAGGGTTCCTGTTCCTGATCACGGCCCAGTGACCCCTGGGTTACAGACAGAGGGGAAATCAGCCAGGGTTCCTGCTCCTGATCACCGCCCAGTGATACCTGTGTTAGAGAGGGAGGAAATCAGCCAGGGTTCCTGCTCCTGATCACTGCCCAGTGACCCCTGGGTTAGAGTGAGAGGGGAAATCAGCCAGGGTTCCTGCTCCTGATCACAGCCCAGTGACCCCTGGGTTAGAGACAGAGGGGAAATCAGCCAGGGTTCCTGCTCCTGATCACCGCCCAGTGATCCCTGGGTTAGAGAGGGGAAATCAGCCAGGGTTCCTGCTCCTGTTCACTGCCCAGTGACCCCTGGGTTAGAGAGAGGGAAATCAGCCAGGGCTCCTGCTCGTGATCACTGCCCAGTGACCCCTGGGTTAGAGAGAGAGGGGAAATCAGCCAGGGCTCCTGCTGCTGATCACTGCCCAGTGACCCCTGGTTTAGAGCGAGAATGGAATTCAGCCAGGGTTCCTGCTCTTGATCACTGCCCAGTGACCCTGGGTTAGAGAGAGGGGAAATCAGCCAGAGTTCCTGCTCCTGATCACCGCCCAGTGATCCCTGGGTTAGAGAGGGGAAATCAGCCAGGGTTCCTGCTCCTGTTCACTGCCCAGTGACCCCTGGGTTAGAGAGAGGGAAATCAGCCAGGGCTCCTGCTCGTGATCACTGCCCAGTGACCCCTGGGTTAGAGAGAGAGGGGAAATCAGCCAGGGTTCCTGCTCCTGATCCTCGCCCAGTGACCCCTGTGTTAGTGAGAGGGAAATCAGCCAGGGTTCCTGCTCCTGATCACTGCCCAGTGACCCCTGGGTTCGAGAGAGAGGGGAAATCAGCCAGGGTTCCTGATCACTGCCCAGTGACCCCTGGGTTGGAGAGAGGGGAAATCAGCCAGGGTACCTGCTCCTGATCACTGCCCAGTGACCTCTGGGTTAGAGAGAGAGGGGAAATCAGCCAGTATTCCTGCTCCTGATCACTGCCCAGTGACCCCTGGGTTAGAGAGAGGGGAAATCAGCCAGGGTTCCTGTTCCTGATCACTGCCCAGTGACCCCTGGGTTAGAGAGAGGGGAAATCAGCCAGGGTTCCTGCTCCTGATCACCGCCCAGTGATCCCTGGGTTAGAGAGAGATGGGAAATCAGCCAGGGTTCCTGCCCCTGATCACTGCCCAGTGACCCCTGGGTTAGAGAGAGGGGAAATCAGCCAGGGTTCCTGCTCCTGATCAGTGCCCAGTGACCCCTGGGTTAGAGAGAGGGGAAATCAGCCAGGGTTCCTGCTCCTGATCACTGCCCAGTGACCCCTGGGTTAGAGAGAGGGGAAATCAGCCAGGGTTCCTGCTCCTGGTCACTGCCCAGTGGCCCCTGGGTTGGAGAGAGAGGGGAAATCAGCCAGGGTTCCTGTTCCTGATCACTGCCCAGTGACCCCTGGGTTAGAGAGAGGGGAAATGAGCCAGGGTTCCTGCTCCTGATCACCGCCCAGTGATACCTGGGTTAGAGAGAGAGGAAATCAGCCAGGGTTCCTGCTCCTGATCACTGCCCAGTGACCCCTGGGTTAGAGAGAGAGGGGAAATCAGCCAGGGTTCCTGCTCCTGATCACAGCCCAGTGACCCCTGGGTTAGAGACAGAGGGGAAATCAGCCAGGGTTCCTGCTCCTGATCACCGCCCAGTGATCCCTGGGTTAGAGAGGGGAAATCAGCCAGGGTTCCTGCTCCTGATCACTGCCCAGTGACCCCTGGGTTAGAGAGAGTGGGGAAATCAGCCAGGGTTCCTGCTCCTGATCACTGCCCAGTGATCCCTGGGTTAGAGAGAGGAAATCAGCCAGGGTTCCTGCTCCTGATCACTGCCCAGTGACCCCTGGGTTAGAGAGGGGGAAATCAGCCAGGGTTCCTGCTCCTGATCACTGCCCAGTGACCCCTGGGTTAGAGAGAGGGGAAATCAGCCAGGGTTCCTGTTCCTGATCACGGCCCAGTGACCCCTGGGTTATAGACAGAGGGGAAATCAGCCAGGGTTCCTGCTCCTGATCACCGCCCAGTGATACCTGTGTTAGAGAGGGAGGAAATCAGCCAGGGTTCCTGCTCCTGATCACTGCCCAGTGACCCCTGGGTTAGAGTGAGAGGGGAAATCAGCCAGGGTTCCTGCTCCTGATCACAGCCCAGTGACCCCTGGGTTAGAGACAGAGGGGAAATCAGCCAGGGTTCCTGCTCCTGATCACCGCCCAGTGATCCCTGGGTTAGAGAGGGGAAATCAGCCAGGCTTCCTGCTCCTGATCACTGCCCAGTGACCCCTGGGTTAGAGAGAGAGGGGAAATCAGCCAGGGTTCCTGCTCCTGATCACAGCCCAGTGACCCCTGGGTTAGAGACAGAGGGGAAATCAGCCAGGGTTCCTGCTCCTGTTCACTGCCCAGTGACCCCTGGGTTAGAGAGAGGGAAATCAGCCAGGGCTCCTGCTCCTGATCACTGCCCAGTGACCCCTGGGTTAGAGAGAGAGGGGAAATCAGCCAGGGCTCCTGCTGCTGATCACTGCCCAGTGACCCCTGGTTTAGAGCGAGAATGGAATTCAGCCAGGGTTCCTGCTCTTGATCACTGCCCAGTGACCCTGGGTTAGAGAGAGGGGAAATCAGCCAGAGTTCCTGCTCGTCATCGCTGCCCAGTGACCCCTGGGTTAGAGAGAGAGGGGAAATCAGCCAGGGTTCCTGCTCCTGATCCTCGCCCAGTGACCCCTGGGTTAGTGAGAGGGAAATCAGCCAGGGTTCCTGCTCCTGATCACTGCCCAGTGACCCCTGGGTTCGAGAGAGAGGGGAAATCAGCCAGGGTTCCTGCTCCTGATCACTGCCCAGTGACCTCTGGGTTAGAGAGAGAGGGGAAATCAGCCAGTATTCCTGCTCCTGGTCACTGCCCAGTGATCCCTGGGTTAGAGAGAGAGGGGAAATCAGCCAGGGTTCCTGCTCCTGATCACTGCCCAGTGACCCCTGGGTTAGAGAGAGGGGAAATCAGCCAGGGTTCCTGCTCCTGATCAGTGCCCAGTGACCCCTGGGTTAGAGAGAGGGAAATCAGCCAGGGCTCCTGCTGCTGATCACTGCCCAGTGACCCCTGGTTTAGAGCGAGAATGGAATTCAGCCAGGGTTCCTGCTCTTGATCACTGCCCAGTGACCCTAGGTTAGAGAGAGGGGAAATCAGCCAGAGTTCCTGCTCGTCATCGCTGCCCAGTGACCCCTGGGTTAGAGAGAGAGGGGAAATCAGCCAGGGTTCCTGCTCCTGATCCTCGCCCAGTGACCCCTGGGTTAGTGAGAGGGAAATCAGCCAGGGTTCCTGCTCCTGATCACTGCCCAGTGACCCCTGGGTTCGAGAGAGAGGGGAAATCAGCCAGGGTTCCTGCTCCTGATCACTGCCCAGTGACCTCTGGGTTAGAGAGAGAGGGGAAATCAGCCAGTATTCCTGCTCCTGATCACTGCCCAGTGATCCCTGGGTTAGAGAGAGAGGGGAAATCAGCCAGGGTTCCTGCTCCTGATCACTGCCCAGTGACCCCTGGGTTAGAGAGAGGGGAAATCAGCCAGGGTTCCTGCTCCTGATCAGTGCCCAGTGACACCTGAGTTAGAGAGAGAGGGGAAATCAGCCAGGGTTCCTGCTCCTGATCACTGCCCAGTGACCCCTGGCTTAGAGAGAGGGGAAATCAGCCAGGGTTCCTGCTCCTGGTCACTGCCCAGTGGCCCCTGGGTTGGAGAGAGAGGGGAAATCAGCCAGGGTTCCTGTTCCTGATCACTGCCCAGTGACCCCTGGGTTAGAGAGAGGGGAAATGAGCCAGGGTTCCTGCTCCTGATCACCGCCCAGTGATACCTGGGTTAGAGAGAGAGGAAATCAGCCAGGGTTCCTGCTCCTGATCACTGCCCAGTGACCCCTGGGTTAGAGAGAGAGGGGAAATCAGCCAGGGTTCCTGCTCCTGATCACAGCCCAGTGACCCCTGGGTTAGAGACAGAGGGGAAATCAGCCAGGGTTCCTGCTCCTGATCACCGCCCAGTGATCCCTGGGTTAGAGAGGGGAAATCAGCCAGGGTTCCTGCTCCTGATCACTGCCCAGTGACCCCTGGGTTAGAGAGAGAGGGGAAATCAGCCAGGGTTCCTGCTCCTGATCACTGCCCAGTGATCCCTGGGTTGGAGAGGGGAAATCAGCCAGGGTTCCTGCTCCTGATCACCGCCCAGTGATCCCTGGGTTAGAGAGGGGAAATCAGCCAGGGTTCCTGCTGCTGATCACTGCCCAGTGACCCCTGGGTGAGAGAGAGGGAAATCAGCCAGAGTTCCTGCTCGTGATCACTGCCCAGTGACCCCTGGGTTAGAGAGAGGGGAAATCAGCCAGGGTTCCTGCTCCTGATCACTGCCCAGTGACCCCTGGGTTAGAGAGAGGGGAAATCAGCCAGGTTTCCTGTTCCTGATCACGGCCCAGTGACCCCTGGGTTACAGACAGAGGGGAAATCAGCCAGGGTTCCTGCTCCTGATCACCGCCCAGTGATACCTGTGTTAGAGAGGGAGGAAATCAGCCAGGGTTCCTGCTCCTGATCACTGCCCAGTGACCCCTGGGTTAGAGTGAGAGGGGAAATCAGCCAGGGTTCCTGCTCCTGATCACAGCCCAGTGACCCCTGGGTTAGAGACAGAGGGGAAATCAGCCAGGGTTCCTGCTCCTGATCACCGCCCAGTGATCCCTGGGTTAGAGAGGGGAAATCAGCCAGGTTTCCTGCTCCTGATCACTGCCCAGTGACCCCTGGGTTAGAGAGAGGGAAATCAGCCAGGGTTCCTGCTCCTGATCACTGCCCAGTGACCCCTGGGTTAGAGAGAGAGGGGAAATCAGCCAGGGTTCCTGCTCCTGATCACTGCCCAGTGATCCCTGGGTTGGAGAGAGGGGAAATCAGCCAGGGTTCCTGCTCCTGATCACTGCCCAGTGACCCCTGGGTTAGAGAGAGAGGGGAAATCAGCCAGGGTTCCTGCTCCTGATCACCGCCCAGTGATCCCTGGGTTAGAGAGAGATGGGAAATCAGCCAGGGTTCCTGCCCCTGATCACTGCCCAGTGACCCCTGGGTCAGAGAGAGGGGAAATCAGCCAGGGTTCCTGCTCCTGATCAGTGCCCAGTGACCCCTGGGTTAGAGAGAGGGGGAAATCAGGCAGGGTTCCTGCTCCTGATCACTGCCCAGTGACCCCTGGGTTAGAGCGAGAATGGAAATCAGCC